>NW_027063648.1:0-32274 GCF_032884065.1 Artemia franciscana
ATTTGCAATCTTAAAATAGTCTAATATCTTCATTTTTCAAAATAAGTAGCTATTACCCTCGAAAACTAAAACTTTTGAAATAAGAAAAGAGCCTTTAATAACATTCTTTGCCATTTGCAATCATAAAATTGTCTAATATCTTCATTTTTTCAACATACGTAGCTATTACCGTCGAAAACTAAAACTTTTGAAATAGGAAAAGAGCCTTTAATCACATTCTTTACGATTTGCAATCATAAAATAGTCTAATATCTTCATTTTTTCAACATACGTAGCTATTACCCTCGAAAACTAAAACTTTTGAAATAGGAAAAGAGCCTTTAATCACATTCTTTACCATGTACAATCATAAAATAGTCTAATATCTATATTTTTTCAACAGACCTAGCTACTACCCTCGCAAACTAAAACTTTTGAAATAGGAAAAGAGCCTTTAATCACATTCTTTACCATTTGAAATCATAAAATAGTCTAATATCTTCATTTTTTCAACATACGTAGCTATTTTCCTCGAAAACTAAAACTTTTGAAATAGGAAAAGAGCCTTTAATCACATTCTTTACCATTTGCAATCATGGAATAGTCTAATATCTTCATTTTTTCCGCAGACAAAGTTATTACCCTCGAAAACTAAAACTTTTGACATGGGAAAAGAGCCTTTAATCGCATTCTTTACGATTTGCAATCATAAAATAGTCTAATATCTTCATTTTTTCAACATACGTAGCTATTACCCTCGAAAACTAAAAGTTTTGAAAGAAGAAAAGAACCTTTAATCACATTCTTAACTATTTACAATCATAAAATAGTCTAATATATTCATTTTTTCCACAGACAAAGCTATTACCCTCGAAAACTAAAACTTTTGAAATAGAAAAAGAGCCTTTAATCACATTCTTTACCATTTGCAATCATAAAATAGTCTAATATCTTCATTTTTTCAACATACGTAGCTATTACCCTCGAAAACTAAAACTTTTGAAATAGTAAAAGAGCCTTTAATCACATTCTTTACCATTTGCAATCATAAAATAGTCTAATATCTTCATTTTTTCCACAGACAAAGCTATTACCCTCGAAAACTAAAACTTTTGAAATAGGAAAAGAGCCTTTGAAAGAGGCTTGTTGAAAAAATGAAGATATTAGACTATTTTATGATTGCAAATGGTAAAGAATGTGATTAAAGGCTCTTTTCCTATTTCAAAAGTTTTAGTTTTCGAGGGTAATAGCTACGTATGTTAAAAAATGAAGATATTAGACTATTTTATGATTGCAAATGGTAAAGAATGTGATTAAAGGCTCTTTTCCTATGTCAAAAGTTTTAGTTTTCGAGGGTAATAGCTACGTATGTTGAAAAAATGAAGATATTAGACTAATTTATGATTGCAAATGGTAAAGAATGTGATTTAAGGCTCTTTTCCTATTTCAAAAGTTTTAGTTTCGAGGGTTATAGCTTTGTCTGTGGAAAAAATGAAGATATTAGACTATTTTATGATTGCAAATGGTAAAGAATGTGATTAAAGGCTCTTTTCCTATTTCAAAAGTTTTAGTTTTCGAGGGTAATAGCTTTGTCTGTGGAAAAAATGAATATATTAGACTATTTTATGATTGTTATTTTAGTTTTCGAGGGTAATAGCTACGTATGTAGAAAAAATGAAGATATTAGACTATTTTATGATTGCACGTGGTAAAGAATGTGATTAAAGGCTCTTTTCCTATTTCAAAAGTTTTAGTTTTCGAGGGTAATAGCTACGTATGTTGAAAAAAAGTTTCAAACTTACTTTTGAAACTTTTGAAATATTGCACTCTTTTCCTATTTCAAAACTTTTAGTTTTCGAGGGTAATAGCTTTTCCTGTGGAAAAAATGAAGATATTAGACTATTATATGATTGCAAATGGTAAAGAATGTGATTAAAGGCTCTTTTCCTATTTCAAAAGTTTAATTTTCTGCGGTAAGAGCTAAGTATGTTGAAAAAATGAAGATATTAGACTATTTTATGATTGCACATGGTAAAGAATGTGATTAAAGGCTCTTTTCCTATTTCAAAAGTTTTAGTTTTCGAGGGTAATAGCTACCTATGTTAAAAAAATGAAGATATTAGACAATTTTATGATTGCACATGGTAAAGAATGTGATTAAAGGCTCTTTTCCTATTTCAAAAGTTTTAGTTTTCGAGGGTAATAGCTACATATGTTGAAAAAATGAAGATATTAGACTATTTTATGATTAAAAATGGTAAAATATGTGATTAAAGGCTCTTTTCCTATGTCAAAAGTTTTAGTTTTCGAGGGTAATAGCTACGTATGTTGAAAAAATGAAGATATTAGACTATTTTATGATTGCAAATGGTAAAGAATGTGATTAAAGGCTGTTTTCCTATTTCAAAAGTTTTAGTTTTCGAGGGTAATAGCTACGTATGTTGAAAAAATGAAGATATTAGACTATTTTATGATTGCAAATGGTAAAGAATGTGATTAAAGGCTCTTTTCCTATTTCAAAAGTTTTACTTTTCGAGGGTAATCTACATATGTTGAAAAAATGAAGATATTAGATTATCTTATGATTGCAAATGGTAAAGAATGTAATTAAAGGCTCTTTTCCTATGTCAAAAGTTTTAGTTTTTGAGGGTAATAGCTACGTATGTTGAAAAAAATGAAGATATTAGACAATTTTATGATTGCAAATGGTAAAGAATGTGATTAAAGGCTCTTTTCCTATTTAAAAGTTTTAGTTTTCGAGGGTAAGAGCTTTGTCTATGGAAAAAATGAAGATATTAGACAATTTTATGATTGCACATGGTAAAGAATGTGATTAAAGGCTCTTTTCCTATTTCAAAAGTTTTAGTTTTAGAGGGTAATAGCTACCTATGTTAAAAAAATGAAGATATTAGACAATTTTATGATTGCACATGGTAAAGAATGTGATTAAAGGCTCTTTTCCTATTTCAAAAGTTTTAGTTTTCGAGGGTAATAGCTACATATGTTGAAAAAATGAAGATATTAGACTATTTTATGATTAAAAATGGTAAAATATGTGATTAAAGGCTTAGTTTTCGAGGGTAATAGCTACGTATGTTGAAAAAATGAAGATATTAGACTATTTTATGATTGCAAATGGTAAAGAATGTGATTAAAGGCTCTTTTCCTATTTCAAAAGTTTTAGTTTTCGAGAGTAATAGCTACGTATGTTGAAAAAATGAAGATATTAGACTATTTTATGATTGCAAATGGTAAAGAATGTGATTAAAGGCTCTTTTCCTATTTCAAGTCAAATCGAGTCCTATCGAGTCAAAACGTAATTTTATCCAGCAATTACAGGCAAGTGCCTGTAATTGCCATTCTTTACCATGTAATTGACATTCTTTACCATGTGCAATCATAAAATAGTCTAATATCTTCTTTTTTTCAACATACGTAGCTATTACCCTCGAAAACTAAAACTTTTGAAATAGGAAAAGAGCCTTTAATCGCATTCTTTACCATTTGCAATCATAAAATAGTCTAATATCTTCATTTTTTCAACATACGTAGCTATTACCCTCGAAAACTAAAACTTTTGAAATAGGAAAAGAGCCTTTAATCACATTCTTTACCATTTGCAATCATAAAATAGTCTAATATCTTCATTTTTTCAACATACGTAGCTATTACCCTCGAAAAACTAAAACTTTTGACATAGGAAAAGAGCCTTTAATCACATACTTTACCATTTGTAATCATAAAATAGTCTAATATCTTCATTTTTTCAACATACGTAGCTATTACCCTCGAAAACTAAAACTTTTGACATAGGAAAAGAGCCTTTAATCACATTCTTTAGCATTTGCAATCATAAAATAGTCTAATATCTTCATTTTTTCAACATACGTAGCTATTACCCTCGAAAACCAAAACTTTTGACATAGGAAAAGAGCCTTTAATCACATTCTTTACCATTTGCAATCATAAAATAGTCTAATATCTTCATTTTTTCCACAGACAAGGCTCTTACCCCCGAAAACTAAAACTTTTGAAATAGGAAAAGAGCCTTTAATCACATTCTTTACCATTTGCAATCATAAAATAGTCTAATACCTTCATTTTTTCAACATACGTAGCTATTACCCTCGAAAAACTAAAACTTTTGACATAGGAAAAGAGCCTTTAATCACATACTTTATCATTTGTAATCATAAAATAGTCTAATATCTTCATTTTTTCAACATACGTAGCTATTACCCTCGAAAACTAAAACTTTTGACATAGGAAAAGAGCCTTTAATCACATTCTTTAGCATTTGCAATCATAAAATAGTCTAATATCTTCATTTTTTCAACATACGTAGCTATTACCCTCGAAAACCAAAATTTTTGAAATAGGAAAAGAGCTTTTAATCACATTCTTTACCATTTGAAATCATAAAATAGTCTAATATCTTCATTTTTTCCACAGACATAGCTATTACGCTCGAAAACTAAAACTTTTGACATAGGAAAAGAGCCTTTAAGCACATTCTTTACCATGTGCAATCATAAAATAGTCTAATATCTTCATTTTTTCAACATACGTAGCTATTACCCTCGAAAACTAAAACTTTTGACATAGGAAAAGAGCCTTTAAGCACATTCTTTAATCATAAAATAGTCTAATATCTTCATTTTTTCAACATACGTAGCTATTACCCTCGAAAACTAAAACTTTTGACATAGGAAAAGAGCCTTTAATCACATTTTTTATCATTTGCAATAATAAAATAGTGTAATATCTTCATTTTTTCCACAGACATAGCTATTACCCTCGAAAACCAAAACTTTCGACATAGGAAAAGAGCCTTTAATCACATTTTTTACCATTTGCAATCATAAAATAGTCTAATATCTTCATTTTTTCAACATACGTAGCTATTGCCCTCGAAAACTAAAACTTTTGAAATAGGAAAAGAGCCTTTAATCACATTCTTTACCATGTGCAATCATAAAATTGTCTAATATCTTCATTTTTTCCACAGACAAAGCTCTTAACCCCGAAAACTAAAACTTTTGAAATAGGAAAAGAGCCTTTAATCACATTCTTTACCATTTGCAATCATAAAATAGTCTAATATCTTCATTTTTTCCATAGACATAGCTATTACCCTCAAAAACTAAAACTTTTGACATAGGAAAAGAGCCTTTAAGCACATTCTTTACCATGTGAAATCATAAAATAGTCTAATATCCTCATTTTTTCCACAGAATTAGCTATTACCCTCGAAAACTAAAACTTTTGACATAGGAAAAGAGCCTTTAAGCACATTCTTTAATCATAAAATAGTCTAATATCTTCATTTTTTCAACATACGTAGCTCTTACCCTCGAAAACTATAACTTTTGAAATAGGAAAAGAGCCTTTAATCACATTCTTTACCATTTGCAATCATAAAATAGTCTAATATCTTCATTTTTTCAACATACGTAGCTATTACCCTCGAAAACTAAAACTTTTGAAACAGGAAAAGAGCCTTTAATAACATTCTTTACCATTTGCAATCATAAAATAGTCTAATATCTTCATTTTTTCAACATACGTAGCTATTACCCTCGAAAACTAAAACTTTTGAAATAGGAAAAGAGCCTTTAATCACATTCTTTACCATTTGGAATCATAAAATAGTCTAATATCTTCCTTTTTCAACAAACGTAGCTATTACCCTCGAAAACTAATACTTTTGAAATAGGAAAAGAGCCTTTAATCACATTCTTTACCATGTGCAATCATAAAATAGTCTAATATCTTCATTTTTTCAACATACGTAGCTATTACCCTCGAAAACTAAAACTTTTGAAATAGGAAAAGAGCCTTTAATCAAATTCTTTACCATTTGCAATCATAAAATAGTCTAATATCTTCATTTTTTCAACATATTTAGCTATTACCCTCGAAAACTAGAACTTTTGAAATAGGAAAAGAGCCTTTAATCACATTCTTTACCATTTGCAATCATAAAATAGTCTAATATCAGGAACCACATCAAATAAAAAAAAAACTTAATCAGTTGATCCAATCTATTGTATTTTGGGAATTATTGGGGACACCAACTTGACAAGGAATTTATTATCAGGAGTTGTCTACTTTCAAAATTGTGTTCACAAACTATTGCACACTATACACAGTTGACGGGTCTTGCGAAGTGTAACCTTATGTGTTACAAAGAAATATGGTGTCGTAAACAAAAGGTCTTTATCCTTTTCGCCACTGTAACATGAGTTGATTCCAAAATATAGAAATTTCACAGATTATTAATAATGATGTTTCTTGACAGTAATTATAGTAATAAACTTGACTTGTAATAGAGATTTCATGAATTAATAAAATTTCATATAAAGTATATCTAATAACACATATGAGGAAATAGCCTACCTAAATAGTAGGTACTGCATCAAATAAAAAAAAAAATAAAAAAAAAACTTAATCAGTTGATCCAACCTACATATAACTGATATCAAGCGTTGCTTTAAACGTTAACACTTCAAAGTCCAAATAAAACACTGGCATATCCAGGGTGGAGGACTTCACACCCGACCACAAATTTTCCGTTTTTCACTCTTTTATAAGTAAATTTGTCGATCTGGTCAATTATTGGCGTCCTCTTCAAATTATCTCCCCCCCCCCCAATTTTGCTTACTGGTGCCCTTGTCATACTCCCCCCTCCCCAAGATTTTGTTCCAGATCCGCCCTGAAAGAAGATATGCTAAATGTTTACCATACAAGAGCAGTTTTTGTTTATTTTTGAATAGCTTTATATTAAGCCCTAAAAAGCTCTTTCAAACACACAAATTTTTGGCGCAGACAAATTAGTCAGATCAATTTTCCCTTTTGGCATGAGTGGTACACAAGTTGTTATCCTCAAAAAGTCCAACTAAATACACCTCGCTGGCTTCTTGTAAGGCCTTCACAGCCAAACTCTGGAACCTCAAGTCAGTTTTGAAATCCTGGGCAATCTCTCGCACAAGTCTCTGAAAGGGCAATGTCCTTATTAAGAGTTCGGTACTCTTTTGATAGCGACGAATTTCTCTCAGGGCTAAAGTTCCGGGCCTGTATCTGTGTGGTTTTTTCACCCCTCCGGTAGCAGGAGCCGACTTAAGTGCTGCCTTGGTCGCAAAGACCAAGACCTCAAGAATTTTTATTTAATCTCGGACAAGAAACAAGTAATAATTTTACTGTTATTGTAGCTACTTCAGAATTGAAAGTTTCAGTCGGATTATCAAAATCTTTATATAAAATACTTTGAAATTAGAGCTTTTCGCACGGAGCTAATCATAAGAACCACAACGGAGACCGAAGTTTTTCGGTAGCAGGAGCCGACTTACGTGCTGCCTTGATCGCAAGCTGCTTTCTAGGTGCCTTTCCGCCCGTTGATTTTGTTGTAGTTTGTTTGGCCTAGCCATGTTGATAGTTTGCCTCTATTTAAAAGAACGAATAAATGAAATGAATCAATACCTAGTGGCTATATTTATACGGAGCACCAGCCGCACGACAGAGTCACATTTTGACGGAAAAGACTTTAATAGTATAAATTGAGAGGGCTTTGAAGGAAATTTCTTAGTTTGACAAAAACTTTACAGCTTTTGACGACTCCACCGAATTTAATATTACAGGAAGAGATAAGGGGCTTGGAAAACATGGCGCAAAACGTCATCGCAAATTTCTTCGTGACACTATCCATGGTATCACAAAGCCAGCTATCAGAAGACTGGCTTGCCGCAGTGGTGTAAAACGTATATCTGGCCTAATTTACGAGGAAACCAGAGGTGTTCTTAAACTTTTTTTCGAATATGTTATTCGTGACGCTGTCACCTACACAGAACATGGAAAGAGAAAGACAGTAACTGCAATGGATGTAGTCTACGCTCTGTAGCGTCAAGGTCGTACATTGTATGGCCTGGGTGGTTAATGGTCCCCCTGAACTGTCCCCCTACCAAACGGCCTTTTAAAAGTCCACCAAATCTTTTAGACACTTTCTAGCTGTATAGTCTGCCAAGGCCCAAAGCGCCGGAGCAACATTAAAACTTAAAACAAACAAAAATTACTCCTTATATGAAAAGGGCTTTTCCTCCTCAACGCCAGGCTCTTTACGCTAATGTTTCTTACTGTTTTAAAAATAGAGTTAAGAGAAAGAATCAAACTTTAGCGAAAAGAGCGAGGTGCTGAGGAGGAAAAGCCCCATTCATATACGGAGTAATTTCTGTTTGTTTTAAGTTTTAATGTTGCTTAATAATAAGTTTAAATTTTTATTTAATCTCGTACAAGAAAAAAGTGGATGCCATGGATATTCTGTGGTAGCCACAATACTTGGCTGGGTAGAGAATTTAATATGGCGAAACCCTATAGGAAAGTGTATTCTCCTGATGAACCCTTGTTTTGGGTTGCTGCCTCTGAATTATTTGCCTTTATTGTTTCTATTGTTTGGTAAATGACGACTTATACTTATTGACGACATGACTGCCTGTCCATGGATTATTCTTTATGGTTGATTGTGTATGGCTATGCTGTTTGACCTATGTGATTGTATGGATGAGTAGGGTTAAGGCCGCCTTCAAGTGCTGGTCTATATTAGTCACTAATTTAGGAAAACAGTTTTGTTTTCTCCTTCTGTCTCTTTCATGTTTTTTTTTGTGCTGTTGCATTGGTGATTTCTCTTTTCATGATATATATATATATATATATATATATATATATATATATATATATATATATATATATATATATATATATATATATATATATATATATATATATATATATATATATATATATCTATATATATATATCTATATATATATATATATATATATATATATATATATATATATATATATATATATATATATATATATATATATATATATATATATATATATATATATATATATATATATATATATATATATATATATATATATATATATATATATATATATATACTTGTTTTTAACTACCTAATACTTGCGAATATACAACATTCTTTGCTGTCCCATTGTCTGTGCATATAAAAAGATTGTCAGGTTTACCGACTCTTGAACATGCAAAATATACTTGTCCGAAGGAAAACAATCCGTATTCAGATCTATTCCGCATTTTTCTAATGATTACCCTTGAGCTTTTTTGATGGTGATTGCTAATCAAAAATTCCCTGTGTCCCAGTCGTAATTTATATATCCCTCCTGTGCCCTTCCGGCGTCCCTATTATAATTGTGTCCCTGTGCCCCAGTCGTCCTTTATATTCCCAGTGTCCCGGTCTTTATTTGTGTCACAGTGTCTCGGTCTGTAATTTTCTTTGAGTGTCCTGGTCGTCATTTTTATTCCCTGCGTCTCGGTCGTCATTTTTGTCCCGTTGTCCAAGTTTGTAATTTCTCTTTGAGTGTCCCGGTCATCATTTATATTCCTTGGTTCCCGGATGTCATTTGTGTCCTGGTGTCCCAGTCTATAACGTCATAAAGGCTTCAACGACTCTGGTGGTGCAGCCAGTTGTGGAAGTTTAACTTTTCCTGAGGCGCAAGCCATTACCATTGTTTCTCCATTAAATTTCAAGGCCATGCAATAGGGACTAATTTTAGACGTACTCCCAATTTCAACACATCTAGTCTAGCTTTAATCATCAACTGGGCTGTACCTGAATGCTAGGCGATAGTTTTGACGTTGCTCCCTGTGTCCCGCTGTCCCGGTTGTTATTTTTGTCTCGGTCGTCATTTGTATTCCGGTTTCCCGGTCTATAATTTCTCTTTGAGTGTCCCGGTCGTCATTTATATTCCCTGTGTCCCGGTCGTCACTTGTGTCCCGGTGCTTTGTTGATTGTGATTGCTAATAGAACATTACCTGTGCAACCGTCTTCATTTATATATCCCCCTCTGCCCCCCGGTGTCCCCATTGTAGTTGTTTCCCTGTGTCCCGGTCGTCATTTGTGTCCCGGTGTCCCAGTCTGTAATTTCTCTTTGAGTGTTGCGGTGGTCATTTATATTCCCTGTGTCCCAGTTTCCCGGTCGTCATTTTTGTCCCGGTCGTCATTTGTGTTCCGGTATCCCGGTCTTTAATTTCTCTTTGAGTGTCCTGGTCATCATTTATATTTCCTGTGTCCCGGTTGTCATTTGTGTCCCGGTGCTTTGTTGATGGTGATTGCTAATCGAACATTCCTTGTCTCCTGGTCGCTTTCTCTTTGAGTGTCCCTTTCGTCATTTTTATCCCCTATGTCCCGGTTTCCCGGTCGTCATTTGTGTCCCGATTTCGAGGTCTGTAATTTCGTCAGTCGTCAAGACATTACGTAAGTAAACACACAAACATGACGTTAATCGACAGACACACATACAACTTATTTTTATATATATCTACTAGCTGTTGGAATTTGCTGTCTACCAGTAAATTTTAGTACTTTTATATATCTACTAGCAAATCTTACTAGCAAATTTTCTACTAGCAAATTTTATAGATCTTCAAACAAATTTTCAGTTCGTATTCAGATATATACCTCATTATTTTAATGATGTGTCCCTTTGTACCGGTCGTTATTTATAGTCCCTGTGTCTCGGTCGTCATTTATATTCCCTGTGTCCCAGCGTCCCGGTCGTCATTTGCGTCCCGGTGTCCCGGTCTGTAATTTCTATACGAACAATCCCTGTGTCCCGGTCGTCATTTATATATCTTCCCTGTACCCCCGTCGTCCCCTTTGTAGTTGTGTCACTGTGTCCCGGTCGTCATTTATATTCCCTGTGTCCCGGTGTCCCAGTCTGTAATTTCTCTTTGAGGTTCCCGTTCGTCATTTATATTCCCTGTATCCCCGTGTCCCGGTCGTCATTTGTGTCCCGGTCTGTAATTTCATCATTTGACAAACATGACGTCAGTCGACAAACAATTTCATGACGCATACAGATCAATCCTTACAATGACGTCAGTCGACACACCTGACGTCACTTGACAGACACACAGACAACTTATTTTTATATATATATATAGATATATAGCTGTTGGGGGGGGCTCTGGGGGGCATCGCGCCCCCAAGCTCCCCGCGCGCGTAAGTCCTTACACGCCATATTAGTTACCTGCCATTGTAGTTGTGTCCCTGTGTCCCACCTGTGAATTGAGATAGACATAAATATATATATTTTTTGAACTACATAAAACTTGCGAATATACAACATTCTTCGCTGTCCAATTTAACTACGTAAAACTTAAGAATATACAACATTCTTCCATGTCCCATTGTTTGTGCATATAAATAGATTGTTAGGTTAACCGACTCTTGAACATGCAACATAAAATTGTCCATGGGAAAAGCAATCCGTATTCAGATCTATACCTGATTATTCTAATGATTGCCCTTTAGCTTTGTTGATGCTGATTGCTAATCAAACATTCCCTGTGTCCCCGTCGTCATTTATATATCCCCCTGTGCCCCCCGGCATCCCCCTTGTAGTTGTGTCCCTGTGTCCTGGTCGTCATTTATATTCCCAGTATTCCGGTCGTCATTTGTGTCCCGGTGTCCCAGTCTGTACTTTCTCTTTGAGTGTCGAGGTCGTCATTTATATTCCCTGTGTCCCGGTGTCCTGGTCATCATTTTCGTCCCGGTTGTCATTTGTGTCCCGATGTCCCGGTCTTTAATTTCGTCAGTCGACAAACATGACGTCAGTCGACACACAAACATGACGTCACTCGACGGACACAAAGACAACTTATTTTTATATATATCTATACTAGCTGTTGGGGTGGCGCTTCGTGCCACTCCAACACCTAGTTGGTGGTTGTGTTCCACCTGTTGTGTCCCTGGTGGTTGTCAACACCTAGTTGTGTCCCTGTGTTCCACCTGTGAATATAAAAATATATATATATATATATATATATATATATATATATGATAATTTGTGACGTGTGATTTGACCAGTCAACAACTAATTGAATTTAAGCCGGATTAACTCTGTACCTGTTTGGAATAAATAACGAGTGAAATACTTTTGAACTTGTAATTGAAACTGGTTCGATAAATTTATAAACTTGTATACGATTACGGCTTAAGGATTATTTATGGATTGTGGCTGTGAGTTAGTATTCAGCACTACTATCATCTGAGTCGTGCATTGAAATATTCGGATTACTTGCAAATCACTGGATTACTAGCCCTACTCAAAGATAAGTTATTATTTATTCTCATTGCATTCATTTAGCCAGTGCGGATCATTTCATAATTGTGCTTATTCAGAACTTCTCTGTGGATATACCTTTTTCACTTAATTGTTTTTGGACTGATGCCGAGCCGTGAGTGAAATTTGCTTATCATGGACAATTGGAATACCAGTACGCTTTATTATTGCCCAGTTTTGAATTTTGCTCAGCACAATCTCGATGAGGGGTTGGACCATCAGTCTATTGTGAAATACGCTAGGGATTTTTTCCCGTATGAAGATGTTCTTGGCGCTAAGAAACTTTTATATAGCAATTGCTTCCCAGATGAGCCTATACCTCGTCGTTCGGGACCCAGTGCTAAAAATAGTTCATTGTCGGACATTATCGCTACTCTTTCTCGCTACTCTGCAGAAAATATTGATATTCCAGAGTTCGTGATCAAATCCCCCTCTGAAGTCCCTAGCATTCCGGCGTCAGCTTATTCTATCCTTACCGCCAAAGTCAACCAGTGCCTTGATCAGTTAAAATTGCTTGCTCACTTCAATAGTCCAACAACGTCTATTAATAGTTCTTTAGTCTCAGATAGTAAGGGTACCAATCACAAACCCTCGTACGCCGTTGTTCTTAAATATCCGCCTCCAGAACTAAGAGACCCCGTTTCTCGCAAGGAAAAGCTTGATTCTTTCGCCGGACATGACGGTATTGTGTCGGTAAAGTCCGATCCGGTAAGGAAAAGATGGGTTGTTGTTACGCGGGATAAAGTTTCCGCCAATTCTCTTGCCGCATCTGCTGTTGCGAGCTATCCAAATATTCTTGCTAAAGTGATTGAACGCAAACCTCTTGGAGTAATTAGGGGACTTCCCGACAGTGTTTCTAGCAGTATTCTCATCTCCGTTATTCCTGGTCTTGTTGAGGCCAGCCAGATCGGCTCTTCTCATACATTCCGTTTAGAGTTCCTTGATTCCTCTGCACTAACATCTGCCATCGCTACAGGTCTGCGCTTGGGTTTCGAGTCTTTTAAAATATCAGAATACAAAAAATTGCCCAAACGGTGTCTTAGATGCCAAAGTATCCATCATTCGTTAGCTCACTGCCCATGTGCCCCGAATGAGATGAAGTGCTCTAAATGTTCTGGATGCCATTCCAATACTAAAGACAATCCTTGCTTAGAGGCTCCGAAATGTGCCAACTGCGGCGAAGCTCATGTTTCCTATAGTATGAATTGCCCAGTGATAAAACGCGCTCTGAACTCTGCTCCAAAATGAACCAAGCCACTATTTTAAGTTTTGCTTCTCTTAATATTAACGGCACAAAAGACAAAGACTTGTTAATTAATGAATTATTAGTCCATGACATAGTGTTCTTGCAAGAACATCTTTTGACCAAATCAAACGTTTCTAGCCTGAAGCGATCTTCTGTCCACCATTTCTTTTCGTAAGAGGCCAAGCAAACTAGAGGCCGCCCTTCCGGTGGCCTAGCAATTTTTTTCCGTTCCCCATCAAAGCCCTCTGTGATTCATTGTGATGATAACATCTTAGCGATTCAATGTGACAGTACCGCCTTTATAAACGTTTACTTACCTTGCGATCGACGTTCTATAGCATCGTTCACATCTTTCGCTAAATGTTGCTCCAGTTTAAAGTCTCTACTCGAAAGTCTACGTTTGAAAGACCTAAATTGGGTTTTAGCTGGTGACCTTAACTGTGACATTCTTGGTACCTCCGATAGATCAATCCTCTTGCTAGAATCATTTCCTAGCATATATCACGTCGCAGTTAAGAGCCTCCCATTCACGTATATTCATAACAGAGGCTGTTCAAAATCGAACCTGGATCACGTGATCTCTTCCAGTTCCAGCTAAATATCATCGATTGTCAGGGTGGACGAAGAGAAGATTGACGACGATCACCTTATTCTTAGCTGTAATTTGTCATGTGAGCTATCTGGCAAAACAATTTCGGCTCAGCCGAAGTGGCATATGAAGTTGAATTGGGATCGTGCTAATGTCCCACTATACCTTGCTAGGCTAACTGCTTTACTCTCGACCATAAAAGTGCCATATCACCTGCTGCAAACGTCAGTTTCCTCGCCTTCAAGTACAGTTGATCTAAATTTCTATTATTGTCAAATCGTCCATTGCCTTAAATCAGCTTCCAAAGCTGCAATGCCTGTGGATAAAGTTAGGATTGGTACAAGAAAGCCTAATTGGAACGTTGATCCTGAAGTAAAACGTGCTAAGCAAAAAGCCAAATTTTGGCTACGTATGTGGATATCATGTGACCATCTTCCGGAGCTGTTTTCTCTGTGAAACAAAAGTGTAAACTTGAATATAAGGCCAGTTTGAAGAGGGCACGCTTGAATGCATGGCCAGGCCCCACCGATAAGGCCTCCTGGAATAAGGTTATTAATAGTGAGAAATGTTCCCCATCTACCCTATCTTGTCTCCAGCTAGCTAATTTTGTTGATCATTATAAGCGTGTGTTCAGTGTATTTAATAGTTTTCTTCAGTCTTTTTATTATAAGTTGCTTAAACCGCTTTTACCATACCGTCTCCTGCAGGCTCATGTCCAGCCTGTAGCAATATCTGAAATTCGCCGGGCTTTAAGAAAAATTAAGCGTTCAAATAGCCTTGATGGTGACGGCCTTTCTTACCGATTTTTTGCTTATGATTGTCCTGCTCTACTTAACCATTTACAAATATTTTTCCAGTCTTGCTTAGCACAGTCGCTTGTTCCTGATAGTTTCCTTTGTGGCCGTGTAACGTCTATTCAAAAGCGAGGCAAGGACCCCACGTCATGTATGAATTATCGTCCCATTACAGTATCGTGTTTCTTAAGTAAGTTGCTTGAACATTTGTTACTACCAGAAATTGAGTCGAATTGTGATTTTACGCCTTTTCAATTTGGTTTTCGGAAAAGTTTCGGTTGCTCCCATGCACATCATGTTTTAAGCCGACTCATGAAAGATGCCGTAAAAGCTAAAATGTCTTTATACTGTCTTACTGTTGATATTTCTGGAGCTTTCGACAATATTGTACACTCTCAGGCTCTATTTTCCCTTGCGTCTTCAGGTGTTAATCCTTCCGTACTAAGTTTATTGTCTTCTTGGTATTCAAAGTCTAAAATTCAAGTTACCTGGAATGGCCAAATATCTGACCCGGTAAAAATTAATAAGGGAGTTCGGCAAGGTGCCGTATTGTCTCCTAGTATATTTAAATGCGTGCTTGCATCGTGCCTGCGTCCCCTTAGAAGTTCGGTTTTTTACGGTAATACTGGTTTGTCTTCTATTGCATATGCAGATGACGTTCTTCTTGTTGCCCGGAATCGCCGTGGACTGCTTTCTAATTTTACTATATTAACCAATGAACTATCTAAGATTGGACTGTCAGTTAATGCGTCTAAATGCGAGTTTATTTGTTTTAATAGCCCTTATGCGGTCGCTCCATTCGTTACTGGGACTGCAGTTCTACCATGTTCTTCTTTAGTTAGTTGGCTTGGTCTGTGTTTCGGCCCAACACTTTCCGCTACCTGTTCATCCCTAGTGAATCAAGCCGTGAAAAACCTACGCGTCGCTTACGGAAAAATATCCCCAAACAAAAGCCGTTATAACCGCAACGGTTTGTGCATGATTTATAACGCTTATTGCGCCCCTGTGCTTTTGTTTTTATCAGGCATGGCTCATCTGTTTCGTAAGAAAGATCGACATACTCTACGTACGGCTTATTTCAGATATTGCAAATTCCTCCTCCGGCTTCCTAGATGGCACCGAAAAAAAAAAATAATTGCTCGATTTGGTTTAGTAGATGTGCCTTCTCGGATTCGGTCTTCCAGTGATGATTTATGTAAAAAGACTGTCAACTTTATTCACGTTTATGACCATCTGCAGCCATTTTCCATATTGATACTGGTTGATTAATCCATATTGTCTTTTATTAGTTTCAATT
Organism: Artemia franciscana; assembly: GCF_032884065.1. Taxonomy (NCBI): domain Eukaryota; kingdom Metazoa; phylum Arthropoda; class Branchiopoda; order Anostraca; family Artemiidae; genus Artemia; species Artemia franciscana. The sequence continues at coordinate 16,073 of NW_027063648.1, forward strand.
TTGTATTTCTTCGCTGTTTATCGTATTTGTTTTTGTTTATTTATTCATAATACTCCGTACTTTGTGTTTTTTATACTTTACGGGTAATAAAGTTCATTCATTCATTCATATATATATATATATATATATATATATATATATATATATATATATATATATATATATATATATCTTTACCATGTGGCTAATTTTAAAAAAAATCCGCTCAATTAGAAACACAATTCAAAATAAATGGCACTGCGACAACATTTCTCGAACCTCCGAAATTAGTTGAAAATTTCTTTAAGTATTTCTAGATAATTCTTTTGATATTTATTTAAAAGTTCGTTATAATGAAAACTAAATTTTTTAAATTGCCAAGTTAATTTATTTAAAGAAAAAACCTCTTGATATCAATTTTTGGCTTAAGATTTTACATCTATCTTTAAAATCAATATAATTACTACAAATCCTTGCATAACGATGTAACTGTGAGAAAAATGCTGAATATGTGATATTTGAGTGTATATTACTTTCAGGGAATGGGAAACTAATCACTTCAAAATCAAAATCATCCGTTTTATTATACATTTTAAAACTTAATTTATTATTATCACAAATATTGATATTTAAATCTAAGAAATGATCTTCATGACCAACGCCATGACTAGGCTCAAGAATAAGCTCTGATGGATATATATTTTTAGAAATATCAATGAAATCCTTATTAAGACCAAAATATCATCCAAATATCTTTTATTATTTGACAAAGCATGTTTTAAATTAATTGGATTATTCTTATCCACCATATATTTATATTCTAGTTGACTTAAAAACAAGTCAGCTAAAAATGGGCTGGCATTCCCCCCCACGGGAATTCCTACAATTTGCTTGTACATATATATATATATATGAATATATATATATATATATATATATATATATATATATATATATATATATATATATATATATATATATATATATATATATATATATATATATATATATATATATATATATATATATATATATATATATATATATATATATATATATATATATATATATATATATTTATATTCACAGGTGGAACACAGGGACACAACTACAATGGCGCGTAACCACTTACGCGCGCGGGAAGGCTTAAGGGGCGCGAATCACCCCCAGCACCTAGGTTTTGGAGTGGCACGAAGCGCCACTCCAACAGCTAGTAAAGATATATATAAAAATAAGTAGTCTTTGTGTCCGTCGAGTGACGTCATGTTTGTGTATCGACTGACGTCATGTTTGTCGACTGACAAAATTAAAGACCGGGACATCGGGACACAAATGACAACCGGGACAAAAATGATGACCGGGACACCGGGACACAGGGAATATAAATTTCCTATTTCAAAAGTTTTAGTTTTAGAGGGTAATAGCTACCTATGTTAAAAAAATGAAGATATTAGACAATTTTATGATTGCACATGGTAAAGAATTTGATTAAAGGCTCTTTTCCTATTTCAAAAGTCTTAGTTTTCGAGGGTAATAGCTACATATGTTGAAAAAATGAAGATATTAGACTATTTTATGATTAAAAATGGTAAAATATGTGATTAAAGGCTTAGTTTTCGAGGGTAATAGCTACGTATGTTGAAAAAATGAAGATATTAGACTATTTTATGATTGCAAATGGTAAAGAATGTGATTAAAGGCTCTTTTCCTATTTCAAAAGTTTTAGTTTTCGAGAGTAATAGCTACGTATGTTGAAAAAATGAAGATATTAGACTATTTTATGATTGCAAATGGTAAAGAATGTGATTAAAGGCTCTTTTCCTATTTCAAGTCAAATCGAGTCCTATCGAGTCAAAACGTAATTTTATCCAGCAATTACAGGCAAGTGCCTGTAATTGCCATTCTTTACCATGTAATTGACATTCTTTACCATGTGCAATCATAAAATAGTCTAATATCTTCTTTTTTTCAACATACGTAGCTATTACCCTCGAAAACTAAAACTTTTGAAATAGGAAAAGAGCCTTTAATCGCATTCTTTACCATTTGCAATCATAAAATAGTCTAATATCTTCATTTTTTCAACATACGTAGCTATTACCCTCGAAAACTAAAACTTTTGAAATAGGAAAAGAGCCTTTAATCACATTCTTTACCATTTGCAATCATAAAATAGTCTAATATCTTCATTTTTTCAACATACGTAGCTATTACCCTCGTAAAACTAAAACTTTTGACATAGGAAAAGAGCCTTTAATCACATACTTTACCATTTGTAATCATAAAATAGTCTAATATCTTCATTTTTTCAACATACGTAGCTATTACCCTCGAAAACTAAAACTTTTGACATAGGAAAAGAGCCTTTAATCACATTCTTTAGCATTTGCAATCATAAAATAGTCTAATATCTTCATTTTTTCAACATACGTAGCTATTACCCTCGAAAACCAAAACTTTTGACATAGGAAAAGAGCCTTTAATCACATTCTTTACCATTTGCAATCATAAAATAGTCTAATATCTTCATTTTTTCCACAGACAAGGCTCTTACCCCCGAAAACTAAAACTTTTGAAATAGGAAAAGAGCCTTTAATCACATTCTTTACCATTTGCAATCATAAAATAGTCTAATATCTTCATTTTTTCAACATACGTAGCTATTACCCTCGAAAAACTAAAACTTTTGACATAGGAAAAGGGCCTTTAATCACATACTTTACCATTTGTAATCATAAAATAGTCTAATATCTTCATTTTTTCAACATACGTAGCTATTACCCTCGAAAACTAAAACTTTTGACATAGGAAAAGAGCCTTTAATCACATTCTTTAGCATTTGCAATCATAAAATAGTCTAATATCTTCATTTTTTCAACATACGTAGCTATTACCCTCGAAAACCAAAACTTTTGAAATAGGAAAAGAGCTTTTAATCACATTCTTTACCATTTGAAATCATAAAATAGTCTAATATCTTCATTTTTTCCACAGACATAGCTATTACGCTCGAAAACTAAAACTTTTGACATAGGAAAAGAGCCTTTAAGCACATTCTTTACCATGTGCAATCATAAAATAGTCTAATATCTTCATTTTTTCAACATACGTAGCTATTACCCTCGAAAACTAAAACTTTTGACATAGGAAAAGAGCCTTTAAGCACATTCTTTAATCATAAAATAGTCTAATATCTTCATTTTTTCAACATACGTAGCGATTACCCTCGAAAACTAAAACTTTTGACATAGGAAAAGAGCCTTTAATCACATTCTTTATCATTTGCAATAATAAAATAGTGTAATATCTTCATTTTTTCCACAGACATAGCTATTACCCTCGAAAACCAAAACTTTCGACATAGGAAAAGAGCCTTTAATCACATTTTTTACCATTTGCAATCATAAAATAGTCTAATATCTTCATTTTTTCAACATACGTAGCTATTGCCCTCGAAAACTAAAACTTTTGAAATAGGAAAAGAGCCTTTAATCACATTCTTTACCATGTGCAATCATAAAATTGTCTAATATCTTCATTTTTTCCACAGACAAAGCTCTTACTCCCGAAAACTAAAACTTTTGAAATAGGAAAAGAGCCTTTAATCACATTCTTTACCATTTGCAATCATAAAATAGTCTAATATCTTCATTTTTTCCATAGACATAGCTATTACCCTCAAAAACTAAAACTTTTGACATAGGAAAAGAGCCTTTAAGCACATTCTTTACCATGTGAAATCATAAAATAGTCTAATATCCTCATTTTTTCCACAGACTTAGCTATTACCCTCGAAAACTAAAACTTTTGACATAGGAAAAGAGCCTTTAAGCACATTCTTTAATCATAAAATAGTCTAATATCTTCATTTTTTCAACATACGTAGCTCTTACCCTCGAAAACTATAACTTTTGAAATAGGAAAAGAGCCTTTAATCACATTCTTTACCATTTGCAATCATAAAATAGTCTAATATCTTCATTTTTTCAACATACGTAGCTATTACCCTCGAAAACTAAAACTTTTGAAACAGGAAAAGAGCCTTTAATAACATTCTTTACCATTTGCAATCATAAAATAGTCTAATATCTTCATTTTTTCAACATACGTAGCTATTACCCTCGAAAACTAAAACTTTTGAAATAGGAAAAGAGCCTTTAATCACATTCTTTACCATTTGGAATCATAAAATAGTCTAATATCTTCCTTTTTCAACAAACGTAGCTATTACCCTCGAAAACTAATACTTTTGAAATAGGAAAAGAGCCTTTAATCACATTCTTTACCATGTGCAATCATAAAATAGTCTAATATCTTCATTTTTTCAACATACGTAGCTATTACCCTCGAAAACTAAAACTTTTGAAATAGGAAAAGAGCCTTTAATCAAATTCTTTACCATTTGCAATCATAAAATAGTCTAATATCTTCATTTTTTCAACATATTTAGCTATTACCCTCGAAAACTAGAACTTTTGAAATAGGAAAAGAGCCTTTAATCACATTCTTTACCATTTGCAATCATAAAATAGTCTAATATCAGGAACCACATCAAATAAAAAAAAAACTTAATCAGTTGATCCAATCTATTGTATTTTGGGAATTATTGGGGACACCAACTTGACAAGGAATTTCTTATCAGGAGTTGTCTACTTTCAAAATTGTGTTCACAAACTATTGCACACTATACACAGTTGACGGGTCTTGCGAAGTGTACCTTATGTGTTACAAAGAAATATGGTGTCGTAAACAAAAGGTCTTTATCCTTTTCGCCACTGTAACATGAGTTGATTCCAAAATATAGAAATTTCGCAGATTATTAATAATGATGTTTCTTGACAGTAATTATAGTAATAAACTTGACTTGTAATAGAGATTTCATGAATTAATAAAATTTCATATAAAGTATATCTAATAACACATATGAGGAAATAGCCTACCTAAATAGTAGGTACTGCATCAAATAAAAAAAAAAATAAAAAAAAAACTTAATCAGTTGATCCAACCTACATATAACTGATATCAAGCGTTGCTTTAAACTTTAACACTTCAAAGTCCAAATAAAAGACTGGCATATCCAGGGTGGAGGACTTCACACCCGACCACAAATTTTCCGTTTTTCACTCTTTTATAAGTAAATTTGTCGATCTGGTCAATTATTGGCGTCCTCTTCAAATTATCTCCCCCCCCCCCCAATTTTGCTTACTGGTGCCCTTGTCATACTCCCCCCTCCCCAAGATTTTGTTCCAGATCCGCCCTGAAAGAAGATATGCTAAATGTTTACCATACAAGAGCAGTTTTTGTTTATTTTTGAATAGCTTTATATTAAGCCCTAAAAAGCTCTTTCAAACACACAAATTTTTGGCGCAGACAAATTAGTCAGATCAATTTTCCCTTTTGGCATGAGTGGTACACAAGTTGTTATCCTCAAAAAGTCCAACTAAATACACCTCGCTGGCTTCTTGTAAGGCCTTCACAGCCAAACTCTGGAACCTCAAGTCAGTTTTGAAATCCTGGGCAATCTCTCGCACAAGTCTCTGAAAGGGCAATGTCCTTATTAAGAGTTCGGTACTCTTTTGATAGCGACGAATTTCTCTCAGGGCTAAAGTTCCGGGCCTGTATCTGTGTGGTTTTTTCACCCCTCCGGTAGCAGGAGCCGACTTAAGTGCTGCCTTGGTCGCAAAGACCAAGACCTCAAGAATTTTTATTTAATCTCGGACAAGAAACAAGTAATAATTTTACTGTTATTGTAGCTACTTCAGAATTGAAAGTTTCAGTCGGATTATCAAAATCTTTATATAAAATACTTTGAAATTAGAGCTTTTCGCACGGAGCTAATCATAAGAACCACAACGGAGACCGAAGTTTTTCGGTAGCAGGAGCCGACTTACGTGCTGCCTTGATCGCAAGCTGCTTTCTAGGTGCCTTTCCGCCCGTTGATTTTGTTGTAGTTTGTTTGGCCTAGCCATGTTGATAGTTTGCCTCTATTTAAAAGAACGAATAAATGAAATGAATACCTAGAACGAATACCAATACCTAGTGGCTATATTTATACGGAGCACCAGCCGCACGACAGAGTCACATTTTGACGGAAAAGACTTTAATAGTATAAATTGAGAGGGCTTTGAAGGAAATTTCTTAGTTTGACAAAAACTTTACAGCTTTTGACGACTCCACCGAATTTAATATTACAGGAAGAGATAAGGGGCTTGGAAAACATGGCGCAAAACGTCATCGCAAAGTTCTTCGTGACACTATCCATGGTATCACAAAGCCAGCTATCAGAAGACTGGCTCACCGCAGTGGTGTAAAACGTATATCTGGCCTAATTTACGAGGAAACCAGAGGTGTTCTTAAACTTTTTTTCGAATATGTTATTCGTGACGCTCTCACCTACACAGAACATGGAAAGAGAAAGACAGTAACTGCAATGGATGTAGTCTACGCTCTGTAGCGTCAAGGTCGTACATTGTATGGCCTGGGTGGTTAATGGTCCCCCTGAACTGTCCCCCTACCAAACGGCCTTTTTAAAGGCCACCAAATCTTTTAGACACTTTCTAGCTGTATAATCTGCCAAGGCCCACAGCGCCGGAGCAACATTAAAACTTAAAACAAACAAAAATTACTCCTTATATGAAAAGGGCTTTTCCTCCTCAACGCCAGGCTCTTTACGCTAATGTTTCTTACTGTTTTAAAAATAGAGTTAAGAGAAAGAATCAAACTTTAGCGAAAAGAGCGAGGTGCTGAGGAGGAAAAGCCCCATTCATATACGGAGTAATTTCTGTTTGTTTTAAGTTTTAATGTTGCTTAATAATAAGTTTAAATTTTTATTTAATCTCGTACAAGAAAAAAGTGGATGCCATGGATATTCTGTGGTAGCCACAATACTTGGCTGGGTAGAGAATTTAATATGGCGAAACCCTATAGGAAAGTGTATTCTCCTGATGAACCCTTGTTTTGGGTTGCTGCCTCTGAATTATTTGCCTTTATGGTTTCTATTGTTTGGTAAATGACGACTTATACTTATTGACGACATGACTGCCTGTCCATGGATTATTCTTTATGGTTGATTGTGTGTGGCTATGCTGTTTGACCTATGTGATTGTATGGATGAGTAGGGTTAAGGCCGCCTTCAAGTGCTGGTCTATATTAGTCACTAATTTAGGAAAACAGTTTTGTTTTCTCCTTCTGTCTCTTTCATGTTTTTTTTTTGTGCTGTTGCATTGGTGATTTCTCTTTTCATGATATATATATATATATATATATATATATATATATATATATATATATATATATATATATATATATATATATATATATATATATATATATATATATATATATATATATATATATATATATATATATATATATATATATATATATCTATATATATATATCTATATATATATATATATATATATATATATATATATATATATATATATATATATATATATATATATATATATATATATATATATATATATATATATATATATATATATATATATATATATATATATATATACTTGTTTTTAACTACCTAATACTTGCGAATATACAACATTCTTTGCTGTCCCATTGTCTGTGCATATAAAAAGATTGTCAGGTTTACCGACTCTTGAACATGCAACATATACTTTTCCGAGGGAAAACAATCCGTATTCAGATCTATTCCGCATTTTTCTAATGATTACCCTTGAGCTTTTTTGATGGTGATTGCTAATCAAAAATTCCCTGTGTCCCAGTCGTAATTTATATATCCCTCCTGTGCCCTTCCGGCGTCCCTATTATAATTGTGTCCCTGTGCCCCAGTCGTCCTTTATATTCCCTGTGTCCCGGTCTTTATTTGTGTCACAGTGTCTCGGTCTGTAATTTTCTTTGAGTGTCCTGGTCGTCATTTTTATTCCCTGCGTCTCGGTCGTCATTTTTGTCCCGTTGTCCAAGTTTGTAATTTCTCTTTGAGTGTCCCGGTCATCATTTATATTCCTTGGTTCCCGGATGTCATTTGTGTCCTGGTGTCCCAGTCTATAACGTCATAAAGGCTTCAACGACTCTGGTGGTGCAGCCAGTTGTGGAAGTTTAACTTTTCCTGAGGCGCAAGCCATTACCATTGTTTCTCCATTAAATTTCAAGGCCATGCAATAGGGACTAATTTTAGACGTACTCCCAATTTCAACACATCTAGTCTAGCTTTAATCATCAACTGGGCTGTACCTGAATGCTAGGCGATAGTTTTGACGTTGCTCCCTGTGTCCCGCTGTCCCGGTTGTTATTTTTGTCACGGTCGTCATTTGTATTCCGGTTTCCCGGTCTTTAATTTCTCTTTGAGTGTCCCGGTCGTCATTTATATTCCCTGTGTCCCGGTCGTCACTTGTGTCCCGGTGCTTTGTTGATTGTGATTGCTAATAGAACATTACCTGTGTCCCCGTCTTCATTTATATATCCCCCTCTGCCCCCCGGTGTCCCCATTGTAGTTGTTTCCCTGTGTCCCGGTCGTCATTTGTGTCCCGGTGTCCCAGTCTGTAATTTCTCTTTGAGTGTTGCGGTCGTCATTTATATTCCCTGTGTCCCAGTTTCCCGGTCGTCATTTTTGTCCCGGTCGTCATTTGTGTTCCGGTATCCCGGTCTTTAATTTCTCTTTGAGTGTCCTGGTCATCATTTATATTTCCTGTGTCCCGGTTGTCATTTGTGTCCCGGTGCTTTGTTGATGGTGATTGCTAATCGAACATTCCTTGTCTCCTGGTCGCTTTCTCTTTGAGTGTCCCTTTCGTCATTTTTATCCCCTATGTCCCGGTTTCCCGGTCGTCATTTGTGTCCCGATTTCGAGGTCTGTAATTTCGTCAGTCGTCAAGACATTACGTAAGTAAACACACAAACATGACGTTAATCGACAGACACACATACAACTTATTTTTATATATATCTACTAGCTGTTGGAATTTGCTGTCTACCAGTAAATTTTAGTACTTTTATATATCTACTAGCAAATCTTACTAGCAAATTTTCTACTAGCAAATTTTATAGATCTTCAAACAAATTTTCAGTTCGTATTCAGATATATACCTCATTATTTTAATGACGTGTCCCTTTGTACCGGTCGTTATTTATAGTCCCTGTGTCTCGGTCGTCATTTATATTCCCTGTGTCCCAGCGTCCCGGTCGTCATTTGCGTCCCGGCGTCCCGGTCTGTAAGTTCTATACGAACAATCCCTGTGTCCCGGTCGTCATTTATATATCTTCCCTGTACCCCCGTCGTCCCCTTTGTAGTTGTGTCACTGTGTCCCGGTCGTCATTTATATTCCCTGTGTCCCGGTGTCCCAGTCTGTAATTTCTCTTTGAGGTTCCCGTTCGTCATTTATATTCCCTGTATCCCCGTGTCCCGGTCGTCATTTGTGTCCCGGTCTGTAATTTCATCAGTTGACAAACATGACGTCAGTCGACAAACAATTTCATGACGCATACAGATCAATCCTTACAATGACGTCAGTCGACACACCTGACGTCACTCGACAGACACACAGACAACTTATTTTTATATATATATAGATATATAGCTGTTGGGGGGGGGGGGGGCTCTGGGGGGCATCGCACCCCCAAGCCCCCCGCGCGCGTAAGTCCTTACACGCCATATTAGTTACCTGCCATTGTAGTTGTGTCCCTGTGTCCCACCTGTGAATTGAGATAGACATAAATATATATATTTTTTGAACTACATAAAACTTGCGAATATACAACATTCTTCGCTGTCCAATTTAACTACGTAAAACTTAAGAATATACAACATTCTTCCATGTCCCATTGTTTGTGCATATAAATAGATTGTTAGGTTTACCGACTCTTGAACATGCAACATAAAATTGTCCATGGGAAAAGCAATCCGTATTCAGATCTATACCTGATTATTCTAATGATTGCCCTTTAGCTTTGTTGATGCTGATTGCTAATCAAACATTCCCTGTGTCCCCGTCGTCATTTATATATCCCCCTGTGCCCCCCGGCACCCCCTTGTAGTTGTGTCCCTGTGTCCTGGTCGTCATTTATATTCCCAGTATTCCGGTCGTCATTTGTGTCCCGGTGTCCCAGTCTGTACTTTCTCTTTGAGTGTCGAGGTCGTCATTTATATTCCCTGTGTCCCGGTGTCCCGGTCATCATTTTCGTCCCGGTTGTCATTTGTGTCCCGATGTCCCGGTCTTTAATTTCGTCAGTCGACAAACATGACGTCAGTCGACACACAAACATGACGTCACTCGACGGACACAAAGACAACTTATTTTTATATATATCTATACTAGCTGTTGGGGTGGCGCTTCGTGCCACTCCAACACCTAGTTGGTGGTTGTGTTCCACCTGTTGTGTCCCTGGTGGTTGTCAACACCTAGTTGTGTCCCTGTGTTCCATCTGTGAATATAAAAATATATATATATATATATATATATATATATGATAATTTGTGACGTGTGATTTGACCAGTCAACAACTAATTGAATTTAAGCCGGATTAACTCTGTACCTGTTTGGAATAAATAACGAGTGAAATACTTTTGAACTTGTAATTGAAACTGGTTCGATAAATTTATAAACTTGTATACGATTACGGCTTAAGGATTATTTATGGATTGTGGCTGTGAGTTAGTATTCAGCACTACTATCATCTGAGTCGTGCATTGAAATATTCGGATTACTTGCAAATCACTGGATTACTAGCCCTACTCAAAGATAAGTTATTATTTATTCTCATTGCATTCATTTAGCCAGTGCGGATCATTTCATAATTGTGCTTATTGAGAACTTCTCTGTGGATATACCTTTTTCACTTAATTGTTTTTGGACTGATGCCGAGCCGTGAGTGAAATTTGCTTATCATGGACAATTGGAATACCAGTACGCTTTATTATTGCCCAGTTTTGAATTTTGCTCAGCACAATCTCGATGAGGGGTTGGACCATCAGTCTATTGTGAAATAAGCTAGTGATTTTTTCCCGTATGAAGATGTTCTTGGAGCTAAGAAACTTTTATATAGCAATTGCTTCCCAGATGAGCCTATACCTCGTCGTTCGGGACCCAGTGCTAAGAATAGTTCATTGTCGGACATTATCGCTACTCTTTCTCGCTGCTCTGCAGAAAATATTGATATTCCAGAGTTCGTGATCAAATCCCCCTCTGAAGTCCCTAGCATTCCGGCGTCAGCTTATTCTATCCTTACCGCCAAAGTCAACCAGTGCCTTGATCAGTTAAAATCGCTTGCTCACCTCAATAGTCCAACAACGTCTATTAATAGTTCTTTGGTCTCAGATAGTAAGGGTACCAATCACAAACCCTCGTACGCCGTTGTTCTTAAATATCCGCCTCCAGAACTAAGAGACCCCGTTTCTCGCAAGGAAAAGCTTGATTCTTTCGCCGGACATGACGGTATTGTGTCGGTAAAGTCCGATCCGGTAAGGAAAAGATGGGTTGTTGTTACGCGGGATAAAGTTTCCGCCAATTCTCTTGCCGCATCTGCTGTTGCGAGCTATCCAAATATTCTTGCTAAAGTGATTGAACGCAAACCTCTTGGAGTAATTAGGGGACTTCCCGACAGTGTTTCTAGCAGTATTCTCATCTCCGTTATTCCTGGTCTTGTTGAGGCCAGCAAGATCGGCTCTTCTCATACATTCCGTTTAGAGTTCCTTGATTCCTCTGCACTAACATCTGCCATCGCTACAGGTCTGCGCTTGGGTTTCGAGTCTTTTAAAATATCAGAATACAAAGAATTGCCCAGACGGTGTCTTAGATGCCAAAGTATCCATAATTTGTTAGCTCACTGCCCATATGCCCCGAATGAGATGAAGTGATCTAAATGTCCTGGATGCCATTCCAATACTAAAGACAATCCTTGCTTAGAGGCTCCGAAATGTGCCAACTGCGGCGAAGTTCATGTTTCCTATAGTATGAATTGCCCAGTAATCAATTGCGCTCTGAAATTCGCTCCAAAATGAACCAAGCCACTATTTTAAGTTTTGCTTCTCTTAATATTAACGGCACAAAAGACAAAGACTTGTTAATTAATGAATTATTAGTCCATGACATAGTGTTCTTGCAAGAACATCTTTTGACCAAATCAAACGTTTCTAGCCTGAAGCGATCTTCTGTCCACCATTTCTTTTCGTAAGAGGCCAAGCAAACTAGAGGCCGCCCTTCCGGTGGCCTAGCAATTTTTTTCCGTTCCCCATCAAAGCCCTCTGTGATTCATTGTGATGATAACATCTTAGCGATTCAATGTGACAGTACCGCCTTTATAAACGTTTACTTACCTTGCGATCGACGTTCTATAGCATCGTTCACATCTTTCGCTAAATGTTGCTCCAGTTTAAAGTCTCTACTCGAAAGTCTACGTTTGAAAGACCTAAATTGGGTTTTAGCTGGTGACCTTAACTGTGACATTCTTGGTACCTCCGATAGATCAATCCTCTTGCTAGAATCATTTCCTAGCATATATCACGTCGCAGTTAAGAGCCTCCCATTCACGTATATTCATAACAGAGGCTGTTCAAAATCGAACCTGGATCACGTGATCTCTTCCAGTTCCAGCTTAATATCATCGATTGTCAGGGTGGACGAAGAGAAGATTGACGACGATCACCTTATTCTTAGCTGTAATTTGTCCTGTGAGCTATCTGGCAAAATACTTTCGGCTCAGCCGAAGTGGCATATGAAGTTGAATTGGGATCGTGCTAATGTCCCACTATACCTTGCTAGGCTAACTGCTTTACTCTCGACCATAAAAGTGCCATATCACCTGCTGCAAACGTCAGTTTCCTCGCCTTCAAGTACAGTTGATCTAAATTTCTATTATTGTCAAATCGTCCATTGCCTTAAATCAGCTTCCAAAGCTGCAGTGCCTGTGGATAAAGTTAGGATTGGTACAAGAAAGCCTAATTGGAACGTTGATCCTGAAGTAAAACGTGCTAAGCAAAAAGCCAAATTTTGGCTACGTATGTGGATATCATGTGACCGACCATCTTCCGGAGCTGTTTTCTCTGTGAAACAAAAGTGTAAACTTGAATATAAGGCCAGTTTGAAGAGGGCACGCTTGAATGCATGGCCAGGCCCCACCGATAAGGCCTCCTGGAATAAGGTTATTAATAGTGAGAAATGTTCCCCATCTACCCTATCTTGTCTCCAGCTAGCTAATTTTGTTGATCATTATAAGCGTGTGTTCAGTGTATTTAATAGTTTTCTTCAGTCTTTTTATTATAAGTTGCTTAAACCGCTTTTACCATACCGTCTCCTGCAGGCTCATGTCCAGCCTGTAGCAATATCTTAAATTCGCCGGGCTTTAAGAAAAATTAAGCGTTCAAATAGCCTTGATGGTGACGGCCTTTCTTACCGATTTTTTGCTTATGATTGTCCTGCTCTACTTAACCATTTACAAATATTTTTCCAGTCTTGCTTAGCACAGTCGCTTGTTCCTGATAGTTTCCTTTGTGGCCGTGTAACGTCTATTCAAAAGCGAGGCAAGGACCCCACGTCATGTATGAATTATCGTCCCATTACAGTATCGTGTTTCTTAAGTAAGTTGCTTGAACATTTGTTACTACCAGAAATTGAGTCGAATTGTGATTTTACGCCTTTTCAATTTGGTTTTCGGAAAAGTTTCGGTTGCTCCCATGCACATCATGTTTTAAGCCGACTCATGAAAGATGCCGTAAAAGCTAAAATGTCTTTATACTGTCTTACTGTTTATATTTCTGGAGCTTTCGACAATATTGTACACTCTCAGGCTCTATTTTCCCTTGCGTCTTCAGGTGTTAATCCTTCCGTACTAAGTTTATTGTCTTCTTGGTATTCAAAGTCTAAAATTCAAGTTACCTGGAATGGCCAAATATCTGACCCGGTAAAAATTAATAAGGGAGTTCGGCAAGGTGCCGTATTGTCTCCTAGTATATTTAAATGCGTGCTTGCATCGTGCCTGCGTCCCCTTAGAAGTTCGGTTTTTTACGGTAATACTGGTTTGTCTTCTATTGCATATGCAGATGACGTTCTTCTTGTTGCCCGGAATCGCCATGGACTGCTTTCTAATTTTACTATATTAACCAATGAACTATCTAAGATTGGACTTTCAGTTAATGCGTCTAAATGCGAGTTTATTTGTTTTAATAGCCCTTATGCGGTCGCTCCATTCGTTACTGGGACTGCAGTTCTACCATGTTCTTCTTTAGTTAGTTGGCTTGGTCTGTGTTTCGGCCCAACACTTTCCGCTACCTGTTCATCCCTAGTGAATCAAGCCGTGAAAAACCTACGCGTCGCTTACGGAAAAATATCCCCAAACAAAAGCCGTTATAACCGCAACGGTTTGTGCATGATTTATAACGCTTATTGCGCCCCTGTGCTTTTGTTTTTATCAGGCATGGCTCATCTGTTTCGTAAGAAAGATCGACATACTCTACGTACGGCTTATTTCAGATATTGCAAATTCCTCCTCCGGCTTCCTAGATGGCACCGAAAAAAAAAAATAATTGCTCGATTTGGTTTAGTAGATGTGCCTTCTCGGATTCGGTCTTCCAGTGATGATTTATGTAAAAAGACTGTCAACTTTATTCACGTTTATGACCATCTGCAGCCTTTTTTCCATATTGATACTGGTTGATTAATCCATATTGTCTTTTATTAGTTTCAATTTTGTATTTCTTCGCTGTTTATCGTATTTGTTTTTGTTTATTTATTCATAATACTCCGTACTTTGTGTTTTTTATACTTTACGGGTAATAAAGTTCATTCATTCATTCATATATATATATATATATATATATATATATATATATATATATATATATATATCTTTACCATGTGGCTAATTTTAAAAAAAATCCGCTCAATTAGAAACACAATTCAAAATAAATGGCACTGCGACAACATTTCTCGAACCTCCGAAATTAGTTGAAAATTTCTTTAAGTATTTCTAGATAATTCTTTTGATATTTATTTAAAAGTTCGTTATAATGAAAACTAAATTTTTTAAATTGCCAAGTTAATTTATTTAAAGAAAAAACCTCTTGATATCAATTTTTGGCTTAAGATTTTACATCTATCTTTAAAATCAATATAATTACTACAAATCCTTGCATAACGATGTAACTGTGAGAAAAATGCTGAATATGTGATATTTGAGTGTATATTACTTTCAGGGAATGGGAAACTAATCACTTCAGAATCAAAATCATCCATTTTATTATACATTTTAAAACTTAATTTATTATTATCACAAATATTGATATTTAAATCTAAGAAATGATCTTCATGACCAACGCCATGACTAGGCTCAAGAATAAGCTCTGATGGATATATATTTTTAGAAATATCAATGAAATCCTTATTAAGACCAAAATATCATCCAAATATCTTTTATTATTTGACAAAGCATGTTTTAAATTAATTGGATTATTCTTATCCACCATATATTTATATTCTAGTTGACTTAAAAACAAGTCAGCTAAAAATGGGCTGGCATTCCCCCCCACGGGAATTCCTACAATTTGCTTGTACATATATATATATATATGAATATATATATATATATATATATATATATATATATATAGATATATATATATATATATATATATATATATATATATATATATATATATATAAAAATAAATATATATATATATATATATATATATATATATATATATATATATATATATATATATATATATATATATATATATATATATATATATATATATATATATATATATATATATATATATATATATATTTATATTCACAGGTGGAACACAGGGACACAACTACAATGGCGCGTAACCACTTACGCGCGCGGGAAGGCTTAAGGGGCGCGAATCACCCCCAGCACCTAGGTTTTTGAGTGGCACGAAGCGCCACTCCAACAGCTAGTAAAGATATATATAAAAATAAGTAGTCTTTGTGTCCGTCGAGTGACGTCATGTTTGTGTATCGACTGACGTCATGTTTGTCGACTGACGAAATTAAAGACCGGGACATCGGGACACAAATGACAACCGGGACAAAAATGATGACCGGGACACCGGGACACAGGGAATATAAATTTCCTATTTCAAAAGTTTTAGTTTTAGAGGGTAATAGCTACCTATGTTAAAAAAATGAAGATATTAGACAATTTTATGATTGCACATGGTAAAGAATTTGATTAAAGGCTCTTTTCCTATTTCAAAAGTTTTAGTTTTCGAGGGTAAT
>NW_027063649.1:0-32248 GCF_032884065.1 Artemia franciscana
TGGGAAAACAATCTGTATTCAGATCTATACCTCATGATTCTAATGATTGCCCTTGAGCTTTGTTGATGGTGATTGCTAATCGACCATTCCCTGTCCCGGTGTCCCGGTCGTCATTTACATCCCCCTGTTTCCCCCGGTGTCCCCCGTTGTAGTTGTGTCCCTGTGTCCCGGTCGTCATTTATATTCCCTGTGTCCCGGTCGTCATTTGTATCCCGGTGTCCCGGTCTGTATATACATTCGTTTTTTAGTTTTGTTTTTCTCCTTTATTTTTTTCCTTTTTTTTTCTTTTTTAGCTTATTTAGATTTTTAGATTTTTTAGTTTTTTTATTAGTTTTTAGTTTTCTTTTCTTTTTAGTTTTTTTGTCCCGGTCGTCATTTATATCCCCCTGTTTCCCCCGGTGTCCCCGTTGTAGTTGTGTCCCTGTGTCCCGGTCGTCATTTATATTCCCTGTGTCCCGGTCGTCATTTGTATCCCGGTGTACCGGTCTGTATATACATTCGTTTTTTTAGTTTGTTTTTCTCCTTTATTTTTTTCCTTTTTTTTCTTTTTTAGTTTATTTAGATTTTTAGATTTTTTAGTTTTTTTATTAGTTTTTAGTTTTTTTTTCTTTTTAGTTTTTTTTGTAGTTTTTACCTTCTTTTTAGTTTTGTTAATTTTTTTTTTTACTTATGTCCTGGTCGTCATTTATACTCCCTGTGTCCCGGTGCTTTGTTGATTGCTAATCGAACATTCCTTTTGTCCTGGTCGCTTTCTCTTTGAGTGTCGTCATTTATTTTTTTCTTTTTTAGTTCTTTTAGTTTTTACCTTTTTTAGTTTTTTTTAGTTTTTTAGATGAAAATTTTTTTTAGTTTTTTCCTTTTTTTCTTTTTAGTTTTTTATTGGTTTTTACCTTTATTTTAGCTTATTTTTCAGTTTTTTCCTTTTTTTTAGTTTTTTTTATTTTTATTTTTTTTAGTTTTTTACCTTTTTTTAGTTTTTTTAGTTTTTTTAGTTTTTTAGCTTTTTTACTTTTTTTATTAGTTTTTAGTTTTTTTTTGTAGTTTTTGCCTTTTTTTAGTTTTTTCAGTTTTTTTTTTAGTTTTTTATTAGTTTTTACCTTTATTTCAGCTTATTTTTCAGTTTTTTTCCTTTTTTTTAGTTTTTAGTTTTTTTAGTTTTTTACCTTTTTTTAGTTTTTTTAGTTTTTTTAGTTTTTTTAGCTTTTTTATTTTTTTTATTAGTTTTTAGTTTTTTTTGTAGTTTTTGCCTTTTTTTAGTTTTTTTAGTTTTTTAGCTTTTTTATTAGTTTTTAGTTTTTTTTGTAGTTTTTGCCTTTTTTTAGTTTTTTTAGTTTTTTAGCTTTTTTATTTTTTTGATTAGTTTTTAGTTTTTTTTGTAGTTTTTGCCTTTTTTAGTTTTTTCAGTTTTGACGTCACCTGATCCAGTTTTTTCAGGTGACGTCACCTGATCCATCCACAGACAGACAACTTATTTTTATATATATAGATAGATAGATAGATAGATAGATAAGTTGTTTGTGTATTGACGTCATGTTTGTCAACTATCGACTGTTTTTGTCGACTGACGTCATTATAAGGATTGAACATTATGACGTCATGAAGTTGTTGGTAGACTGACGTCATAACGACATTGAGCATTATGACGTGATGTATATATAATGATGATTGAAGGTAATAAGCTTACCTAAGCTATGGATGTCAGGTGATTGACATCAATCACCTGACATCCATAGCTTAGGTAAGCTTATTACCTTCTATCATCATTATGTATGAAAGTCAGGTTGGCCTTAGAGAATATGTCATGTATATATATATAAAAATAAGTTGTAAGTTTGTCCGCATATGTGTGTTTGTTTGTCCGCATATGACGTCTGAAAAATAAAGAAGAAAAAAAACTAAAAAAAGGAAAAAAAGTAAAAAACTAAAAAAAACTAAAAAGAAAGAAAACTAAAAACACTAAAAAAGCTAAAAAAAAGCTAATAAACAAAAAAAACAAAAAAACAAATAAAAACAGAATATAACAAAAAAAACCTAAAAATAAAAATAAAATAAAAAAAAGGTAAAAAACTTAAGAAAAGCAGAAAAAAAGCTAAAAAAAGAAAAAACCTAAAAAGAAAAAATAAAAAAAGGAAAAAAATAAAAAAGGTGACGTCATATACAAACGCTTTTTTTTTACAAACAAACAAACATGCATACACACAACTCGTTTTTATATAGATAGATAGATAGATAGATACAATACAAATTAACTACGTAAAACTTGTGAATATACAACAGTCTTCGCTGTCCCATTGTCTGTGCGTATAAATAGATTGTCAGGTTTACCGACCCTCAAAGATGCAACATACAATTGTACATTGGTAAAGCAATCTGTATTAAGATCTATACCGCATTTTTCTAGTGATTGCCCTTGAGCTTTGTTGATGGTGGTTGCAAATGCTAATCGAATTGGGAATTGCAATCTTTTAAATTGAAAAAGCAGATCCGTTGGGAATCATGGGAATGCGAGGAATAAGAACAGCCTCACCCTCATAAGGCCCTGTCAAGATTGTGGCATCTATTAGGTTTTCCATTGTTTTTTTTTTACGGCAAGTCGCGTGCCATTGCAAAGCTTTGGTGGGTTGATATTTCTTAAAAGTATTATTGGTACGCCTATTTTTAGTTGTAGCAGGTGTGGTGGACACCCTGAAGGATCTATGGAATTTAAAAATTCAGATGGATAATTAACCGCTTCATTTGGTTCCGAAATACAAATTAACTGCGTAAAACTTGCGAATATACAACATTCTTCGCTGTCCAATTCTCGCTGCATATAAATAGATTGTCAGGTTTACCGACCCTCGAACATGCAACGTACAATTGTCCATGGGAAAAACAATCAGTATTAAGATCAATACCACATTTTTCTAATGATTGACCTTGAGCTTTGTTAATGGTGATTGCAAATGCTAATCGAATTGGGAATTGCAATCTTTTAAATGAAAAGGCAGATCTGTTGGAATCATGGGAATGCGAGGAATAAGAACAGCCTCACCCTCAAAAGGCCCTGTCAGGATTGTGGCCTCTATTAGGTTTTCCATTGTTTTTTTTACGGCAAGTCGAGTGCCATTGCAAAGCTTTGGTGGGTTTATGTTACGTAACAATATTATTGGTACGCCTATTTTTAGTTGTAGCACGTGTGGTGGAAACCCTGAAAGATCTATGGAATTTAAAAATTCAGATGGATAATTAACCGCTTCATTTGGTTCCAAAACTGTGTCGACTGACTTGTAAAGGACTGCCTGGTCTTGAATCTTGGTCAAAACAATATTGTTGATTTCGTGGACGTCTATATTTTTGGGTGCGAGAATCGCTCTTTCACTTAACCATTTATTATTTTTATAATTTTTTAGAATATTCGGAAATACTTTTTCAATCAATTCATTTTTGGACGTCACTAAATTACAGAAATCAGCAGGTAGGTTGTATACGTCCTGAAATTGAGTCTACTGGGAGCTTTCCGTTTCCCATTGCCAGCAATTGATCTGAAAATGTTTGACCAGAGTCATCGTTTTGCAATCGGACACGCATATTTGTAGTTAATTTTAATGTTTTTACGTGTGCCCATAAATTAGAATTTTTCAGGCAAGCATTCATTTCGTCTGCAGGAGTTGATCTAGGTATTATAGGTAATGTTTGCCTGAAATCTCCCGCAAGCAATATTAAGGTGCTGCCAAAGGGTTTCGACTTCCCTCGCAAATCTTTCAAGCATTGATCCAGAGCCTCGAGCGATTTTTTGTGTGCCATTGTGCACTCATCCCAAATAATAAGTTTGCATTGCTGCAATACTTTACCCATCCCAGATGATTTGGAAATATTGCACGTGGGAGTTTCTGTAGAATGCAAGTTCAGAGGCAATTTCAAAGCGGAATGAGCAGTTCTTCCACCAGGCAGCAATGTTGCGGCTATTCCGGACGACGCAATTGCCAACGCTATATCATTTTTAGATCGAATTGATGCCAGAATCAGTTTTATCACAAACGTTTTACCAGTACCTCCTGGCGCATCCAAAAAGAAAATTTCTCCAACGTTGTTATCGACACAATGCATTATCGTATCATAAATGTCTTTTTGTTCCGACGTTAACTTGGAAATGTTATTTTGTACATACGACAATAGATCACTCGTACTGTAACTTTGTTCACGATCCAATTCTACACATGTCGAAACAGCAGCGATACGGTTAGGTGAAGGCATTCCCAAACCCTGAAGAGGTTTGTTTGCCATACTTATGCAAAAATCTTCTATAACAACTAAAGTGTAGTTATAAATTTCTGGTGTAAAATCAAAAGTCATGTCTGACGTCTCTAACTGTTTTCGATGAAGTATATCTTCGGACATTTTTGACTTATATTTTTTCCATAAATCTGTAGGAGCTGATGGAGAGCAAGTTGTTAAAATGATGCCAAACAATGCACGAATTTGACTTGGGGTTGACGTTTCGCACGCGTCATTGATGCAGTTATCCCAGTGTTGGTCATTCTCCAATAAATTCAGAGCTTGGCATGCACTACGGTAAGTGTCATGTATAGTACCATTTACAGTCCTCAAATACTCAAAGGATGTCGGACCGGTTACATTCACCAAAAGCAGGCGTAGAAAGAAGCATTCATGTTGATTGGGGTGAACGGTGTAGAGTCTTCCTATCGTGGTATCTTTGAAGATGGTAGGTTGGCCGTCGACTGACTTACCCTGTTTTCGACGTTCAAATACTTTATTTTTAGTATTCCACGTGTAATACGAAGGCACTTCAGTATACAGCAGTTTTTTCGCAAAAGAATCATTTTTGCAAAGCGAAAAAAAAGCTGTTAATGTTGTATCCGGTGGATTCAGGACTCTTTGTTGCACGTTGGTTTCCGTGAAATAAACACGTTGACCATTCTGTAAATGTACCGCTAATTAGTTGTTATAGAAGATTTGTGCGTAATTATGGCAAACAAACCTCTTCAGGATTTGGGAATGCCTTCACCTAACCGTATCGCTGCTGTTTCGACATGTGTAGAATTGGATCGTGAACAAAGTTACAGTACGAGTGATCTATTGTCGTATGTACAAAATAACATTTCCAAGTTAACGTCGGAACAAAAAGACATTTATGATACGATAATGCATTGTGTCGATAACAACGTTGGAGAAATTTTCTTTTTGGATGCGCCAGGAGGTACTGGTAAAACGTTTGTGATAAAACTGATTCTGGCATCAATTCGATCAAAAAATGATATAGCGTTGGCAATTGCGTCGTCCGGAATAGCCGCAACATTGCTGCCTGGTGGAAGAACTGCTCGTTCCGCTTTGAAATTGCCTCTGAACTTGCATTCTACAGAAACTCCCACGTGCAATATTTCCAAATCATCTGGGATGGGTAAAGTATTGCAGCAATGAAAACTTATTATTTGGGATGAGTGCACAATGGCACACAAAAAATCGCTCGAGGCTCTGGATCAATGCTTGAAAGATTTGCGAGGGAAGTCGAAACCCTTTGGCAGCACATTAATATTGCTTGCGGGAGATTTCAGGCAAACATTACCTATAATACCTAAATCAGCTCCTGCAGACGAAATGAATGCTTGCCTGAAAAATTCTTATTTATGGGCACACGTAAAACCATTAAAATTAATTACAAATATGCGTGTCCGATTGCAAAACGATGACTCTGGTCAAACATTTTCAGATCAATTGCTGGCAAGGGGAAACGGAAAACTCCCAGTAGACTCAATTTCAGGACGTATACAACTACCTGCTGATTTCTGTAATTTAGTGACGTCCAAAAATGAATTGATTGAAAAAGTATTTCCGAATATTCTAAAAAATTATAAAAATAATAAATGGCTAAGTGATAGAGCGATTCTCGCACCCAAAAATATAGACGTCCACGAAATCAACAATATTGTTTTAATACTTTTAAGAAATATAAACCCACCAAAGCTTTGCAATGGCACTCGACTTGCCGTAAAAAAAACAATGGAAAACCTAATAGAGGCCACAATCTTGACAGGGCCTTTTGAGGGTGAGGCTGTTCTTATTCCTCGCATTCCCATGATACCAACGGATCTGCCTTTTCAATTTAAAAGATTGCAATTCCCAATTCGATTAGCATTTGCAATCACCATTAACAAAGCTCAAGGTCAATCATTAGAAAAAAGAAATAGATCTTAATACTGATTGTTTTTCCCATGGACAATTGTACGTTGCATGTTCGAGGGTCGGTAAACCAGACTATCTATTTATATGCAGCGACAATTGGACAGCGAAGAATGTTGTATATTCGCAAGTTTTACGCAGTTAATTTGTATTTTGGAACCAAATGAAGCGGTTAATTATCCATCTGAATTTTTAAATTCCATAGATCCTTCAGGGTTTCCACCACACGTGCTACAACTAAAAATAGGCGTACCAATAATACTTTTAAGAAATATCAACCCACCAAAGCTTTGCAATGGCACGCGACTTGCCATAAAAAAAACAATGGAAAACCTAATAGAGGCCACAATCTTGACAGGGCCCTATGAGGGTGAGGCTGCTCTTATTCCTCGCATTCCCATGATTCCAACGGATCTGCTTTTTCAATTTAAAAGATTGCAATTCCCAATTCGATTAGCATTTGCAACCACCATCAACAAAGCTCAAGGGCAATCACTAGAAAAATGCGGTATAGATCTTAATACAGATTGCTTTACCAATGTACAATTGTATGTTGCATCTTTGAGGGTCGGTAAACCTGACAATCTATTTATACGCACAGACAATGGGGCAGCGAAGACTGTTGTATATTCACAAGTTTTACGTAGTTAATTTGTATTGTATCTATCTATCTATCTATCTCTGACAATCTATTTATACGCAGAGACAATGGGACAGCGAAGACTGTTGTATATTCACAAGTTTTACGTAGTTAATTTGTATTGTATCTATCTATCTATCTATCTATATAAAAACGAGTTGTGTGTATGCATGTTTGTTTGTTTGTAAAAAGAGCGTTTGCATATGACGTCATTATTAGTACATACGGCTTTGTATATGGACAGACAATGGGAAAGCCAAGAATGTTGTATATTCGCAATTTTTACGTAGTTTGAAACACATATATTAATCTATCTATATTCACAGGTGGGACACAGGGACACAACTACAATGGCGCGTAACTAATATGGCGCGTAACGACTTACGCGCGCGGGGGGGCTTGGGGTGGCGCGAAGCGCCCCACCAACTAGGTGTTGGGGTGGCGCGAAGCGCCACCCCAACAGCTAGTATATATATATATATATATATATATATATATATATATTATATATATATATATATATATATATATATATATATATATATATATATATATATACATATATATATATATATATATATATATATATATATATATATATATATATATATATATATATATATATATATATATATATAATATATATATATATATATATATATATATATATATATATATATATATATATATATATATATATATATATATATACATATATATATATATATATATATATATATATATACATATATATATATATATATATATATATATATATATATATATATATATATATATATATATATATATATATATATATATATATATATATATATATATATATATATATATTCATTTCGTATATTCATTCATTTACAATATTCAACGTTTATGTGTGCATTAAATGTTTTTAATAATAAAGGGGAATATGGAACAACCCACTGGATATCTACGTAGATGGTGGTACCGTTACGCTTCTTTATTATGGCCGTTTTACCACCATCTTCAGTAGGTCTTCTTCTATATTGTGGGTTACCATCATTGCCAGTAATTGTGTTGGGTACTAAAAGTCGAGGATATTGATTTGTGCACCTTCCTTTGACCATGCATGGTGATTTTTCGTTCAGTGCACCGCAAGGTCCATGTATCATATTTTTACCACGATTCCATATAAGCCCTTATCTACATTTTCATCAGGCATTTCAGTGGAAATCACATCGTCAATTTTATTAGACGTAATTTTATCATGTAGCCAGATTAGTATATGTGCGTGTGGCAATCCTCGTTTTTTCCATTCCACTGAGTACATCCAGTATCACATTGACCCAAACACTTTAAGTTTTACTATGTAGTTTATCAGTGATTTCAACTTTTGCCGGAAGACACGGGCCGTAATATCATGTCTACGAGCCGCCGATTGTCCTTGAAGTAAAAGCTGTTGTATCTCATCCCAAGATTGATTACATGTAAATGTAATAAATAAATCTGGACGACCATAGAGACGAACATACGCAATAGTATCTTGAGTATATTCATGCATATGACCGGGACTGCCAGCATATGACGAAGGTAAAATCGTTAATTTTCCAACGTTAGTGGTATTACTGTCATTTACAACTGCATCTCGCAAATGATTGTATTGTTCAGAGCGGAGCTTGGTCTGATTGAGACGGACAAAAAGCAAACGTTCCGATTCAATCTTTCCATATATATCAACGATGTATTGGTGAAACAATTGACGGCATTTTAAAATATAATTATCTTCATTGTGATATATATATATATATATATATATATATATATATATATATATATATATATATATATATATATATATATATATATATAAATAAGTTGTTTGTCTGTGTGTCTGTCTACTGACGTTATGCTTGTGTGTCGACTGACGTCATGTTTGTCAACTGACGTATCTATCTATATACTAGCTGTTGGGGTGGCGCTTCACGCCATCCCCAACACCTGGTTGGTGGGGGCGCTTCAAAACCCCCCCCCCAAGCCCCCCCGCGCGCGTAAGTCGTTACGCGCCCTATTAATTACTTGCCATTGTAGTTGTGTCCCTATGTCCCACCTGTGAATATAGATAGATATATATATTTTTTTAAGTACGTAAAACATGCGAATATACAACATTCTTGGCTGTCCCATTGTCTGTGCATATAAATATATTGTCAGGTTTACCGACTCTTGAACATGCAACATATAATTGTCCATGGGAAAAACAATCTGTATTCAGATCTATACCTCATTATTCTAATGATTGCCCTTGAGCTTTGTTGATGATGATTGCTAATCGAACATTCCCTGTGTCCCCGTCGTCATTTATATATCCCCCTGCGCCCCCCTTTCGTCCCCGTTGTTGTTGTTTCCCTGTTTCCCGGTCGTCATTTGTGTCCCGGTGTCCCAGTCTGTAATTTCTCTTTGAGTGTCGCGGTCGTCATTTATATTCCCTGCGTCCCGGTGTCCCGGTCGTCGTTTTTGTCCCGGTCGTCATTTGTGTTCCGGTGTCCCTGTCTGTAATTTCTCTTTGAGTGTCCTGGTCGTCATTTATATTCCCTGTGTCCCAGTCCTCATTTTTGTCCCGGTGCTTTGTTGAGGGTGATTGCTAATCGAACATTCCTTTGGTCCCGATCGCATTCTCTTTTAGTGTCCCGGTCGTCATTTATATTCCCTATGTCCCGGTGTCCCGGTTGTCATTTGTGTCCCGATGTCCCGGTCTGTAATTTCGTCAGTCGACAAACAAGACGTCAGTCGACACACAAACATGACGTCACGCGACAGACACACAGACAACTTATTCAGATCTATACCTCATGATTCTAATGATTGCCCTTGAGCTTTGTTGATGGTGATTGCTAATCGAACATTCCCTGTGTCGCCGTCGTCATTTATATATCGATGGAGTATATCTTCGGACATGACGTCAGTCAACACAGAAACATGACGTCACCTGATCCACAGACAGACACACAGACAGACAACTTATTTTTATATATATAGACTAGCTGTTAGGGTGGCGCTTCGCGCCACCCCAACACCTGGTGGGGCGCTTCGCAACCCCCCAAGCCCCCCCGTGCGCGTAAGTCGTTACGCGCCATATTAGTTATGCGCCATTGTAGTTGTGTCCCTGTGTCCCACCTGTGAATATAGATAGATTTATATATGTGTTTCAAACTACGTAAAAATTGCGAATAAACAACATTCTTGGCTTTCCCATTGTCTGTGCATATACAAAGCCGTATGTACTAATAATGACGTCATATGCAAACGCTCTTTTTACAAACAAACAAACATGCATCCACACAACTCGTTTTTATATAGATAGATAGATAGATAGATACAATACAAATTAACTGCGTAAAACTTGCGAATATACAACATTCTTCGCTGTCCAATTGTCGCTGCATATAAATACATTGTCAGGTTTACCGACCCTCGAACATGCAACGTACAATTGTCCATGGGAAAAACAATCAGTATTAAAATCTATACCACATTTTTCTAATGATTGACCTTGAGCTTTGTTAATGGTGATTGCAAATACTAATCGAATTGGGAATTGCAATCTTTTAAATTGAAAAAGCAGATCCGTTGGAATCATGGGAATGCGAGGAATAAGAACAGCCTCACCCTCATAAGGCCCTGTCAAGATTGTGGCCTCTATTAGGTTTTCCATTGTTTTTTTTACGGCAAGTCGCGTGCCATTGCAAAGCTTTGGTGGGTTGATATTTCTTAAAAGTATTATTGGTACGCCTATTTTTAGTTGTAGCACGTGTGGTGGAAACCCTGAAGGATCTATGGAATTTAAAAATTCAGATGGATAATTAACCGCTTCATTTGGTTCCAAAACTGTGTCGACTGACTTGTAAAGGACTGCCTGGTCTCGAATCTTGGTCAAAACAATATTGTTGATTTCGTGGACGTCTATATTTTTGGGTGCGAGAATCGCTCTTTCACTTAGCCATTTATTATTTTTATAATTTTTTAGAATATTCGGAAATACTTTTTCAATCAATTCATTTTTGGACGTCACTAAATTACAGAAATCAGCAGGTAGTTGTATACGTCCTGAAATTGAGTCTACTGTTTGACCAGAGTCATCGTTTTGCAATCGGACACGCATATTTGTAGTTAATTTTAATATTTTTACGTGTGCCCATAAATTAGAATTTTTTAGGCAAGCTTTCATTTCGTCTGCAGGAGTTAAACTACGTAAAAATTGCGAATATACAACATTCTTGGCTTTCCCATTGTCTCTGCATATACAAAGCCGTATGTACTAATAATGACATCATATGCAAACGCTCTTTTTACAAACAAAGAAACATGCATACACACAACTCGTTTTTATATAGATAGATAGATACAATAAAAATTAACTGCGTAAAACTTGCGAATATACAAAATTCTTCGCTGTCCAATTGTCGCTGCATATAAATAGATTGTCAGGTTTACCGACCCTCGAACATGCAACGTACAATTGTCCATGGGAAAAACAATCAGTATTAAGATCTATACCACATTTTTCTAATGATTGACCTTGAGCGTTGTTAATGGTGATTGCAAATGCTAATCGAATTGGGAATTGCAATCTTTTAAATTGAAAAGGCAGATCCGTTGGAATCATGGGAATGCGAGAAATAAGAACAGCCTCACCCTCAAAAGGCCCTGTCAAGATTGTGGCCTCTATTAGGTTTTCCATTGTTTTTTTTTTTACGGCAAGTCGAGTGCCATTGCAAAGCTTTGGTGAGTTTATATTTCTTAAAAGTATTATTGGTACGCCTATTTTTAGTTGTAGCACGTGTGGTGGAAACCCTGAAAGATCTATGGAATTTAAAAATTCAGATGGATAATTAACCGCTTCATTTGGTTCCAAAACTGTGTTGACTGACTTGTAAAGGACTGCCTGGTCTCGAATCTTGGTCAAAACAATATTGTTGATTTCGTGGACGTTAATTTTTGGGTGCGAGAATCGCTCTTTCACTTAGCCATTTATTATTTTTATAATTTTTTAGAATATTCGGAAATACTCTTTCAATCAATTCATTTTTGGACGTCACTAAATTACAGAAATCAGCAGTTAGTTGTATACGTCCTGAAATTGAATCTACTGGGAGCTTTCCGTTTCCAATTGTCAGCAATTGATATGAAAATGTTTGACCAGAGTCATCGTTTTGCAATCGGACACGCATATTTGTAGTTAATTTTAATATTTTTACGTGTGCCCATAAATTAGAATTTTTCAGGCAAGCATTCATTCGTCTTCAATGGCTCAGGTGGTGCAGCCAATAGAGGAATTTTCCCATCGTTTCACCATTGAATTTCAAGGCCTTGCAATAGGGACAAATTTTAGACATTGTCCCGATTTGAACACATCTACTCAAGCTATAATCATCGACTGGGTTGTACCTGAATGCCAGGCGATAACTTTCAGGTTGCTCTGATTCCTCGGCACGCTTTCTTTTCTTACTTTCTCTATCAGCAGCAAGCCTGATTTCTTGCTGTTCTTGTGATTCCTCGGCACGCTTTCTTTTCTTACTTTCTCTATCAGCAGCAAGCCTGATTTCTCGCTGTTCTTGTAATTCCTCGGCACGCCTTCTTTTTTCACTTTCTCTTTTAGCAGCAAGTCTGCTTCCGCGTTGCTCTGGTAGTTCCTCGGCACGCTTTCTGGTCTTTTTTTCTCTATCAGCCTGAAGCCTGTTTCCTTGCTGTTCTTTTGATTCCTCGGCATGCTTTCTGTTCTTTCTTTCTCTATCAGCCTCAAGCCTGTTTCCGTGCTGTTCTTTTGATTCCTCGGCACGCTTTCTGTTCTTTCTTTCTCTATCAGCCTCAAGCCTGTTTCCTTGCTGTTCTTTTGATTCCTCGGCACGCTTTCTTTTCTGACTTTCTCTATCAGCAGCAAGTTTTTTGGCATAGACTCTTTGAGCATCTTCATTGGCTTTTGCCATGGTAAGTTCATCAGTCATTGTAAACTTAAACATTAATAGATTTCTACGTGAACATATGTCTTAAATATCTTGAATGACGTCACCGTCAAAGCAAAAATGACGACAACTAATTTCATGACGTCATTCAACACAGAAACATGACGTCACCTGATCCACAGACAGACACACAGACAGACAACTTATTTTTATATATATAGATAGATAGATAGATATATATATGTATATATATATAGATATATATATATATGTATATATATATATATATATATATATATATATATATATATATATATATATATATATATATATATATATATATATATATATATATATATATATATATATATATATATATATATATATATATATATAAATAAGTTGTTTGTCTGTGTGTCTGTCTACTGACGTTATGCTTGTGTGTCGTCTGACGTCATGTTTGTCAACTGACGTATCTATCTATATAATAGCTGTTGGGGTGGCGTTTCGCGCCATCCCCAACACCTGGTTGGTGGGGGCGGTTCACAACACCCCCCCCCCCCAAGCCCCCCGCGCGCGTAATTCGTTACGCGCCCTATTAGTTACGTGCCATTGTAGTTGTGTCCCTGTGTCCCAGGTGTTGGGGTGGCGTGTTAGTTAAAAAACATATATATACATTTATCTATATTCACAGGTGGGACACAGGGACACAACTACAATGGCACGTAGTAACTAATATGGTGCGGAACGACTTACGCGCGTGGGGGGGGGGTTTGGGTGGCAGGGTTCCAAGCGCCCCCACCAATTACGTTTTGGGGTGGTGCGAGCCGCCTTCCCAACAGCTAGTCTTCTACAATAACTGAAGTGTAGTTATAAATTTCTGATGTAAAATCAAAAGTCATATCTGATGTCTCTAACCGTTTTCGATGGAGTATATCTTCGGACATTCTCGATTTATATTTTTTCCATAACTCTGTAGGAGCTGAAGGAGAGCAAGTTGTTAGTATGATTCCAAACAATGCACGAATTTGACTTGGAGTTGACGTTTTGCACGCGTCATTGATACAGTTATCCCAGTGTTGGTCATTCTCCAATAAATTCAGAGCTTGGCATGCACTACGGTAAGTGTCATGTATAGTACCGTTTACAGTTCTCAAATACTCAAAGGACGTCGGACCGGGTACATTCACCAAAAGCAGGCGTAGAAAGAAGCATTCATGTTGATTGGGGTGAACGGTGTAGAGTCTTTCTATCGTGGTATCTTTGAAGATGGTAGGTTGGCCATCGACTGACTTACTCTTTTTTCGACGTTCAAATACTTTATTTTTAGTATTCCACGTGTAATACGAAGGCACTTCAGTATACAGCATTTTTTTTTTTTTTAAGAATCATTTGTGCATAGTGAAAAGAAAGCAGTTACCGTTTTATCCGGTGGATTCAGGGCTCTTTGTTGCACGTTGGATTCCGAAAAATAAACACTTTGACCATTCTGTAAATGTACCGCTAAGTGAACAACAGCTGGATTACGTTCATGTATCGAAAATGAAAGATTTGGCCAAACAGCTTCATTACTGCTTATGTATCTTCCAGCCTGATATTGTACGATTTCGTCGATATCACTGATTTCGGACTGCAAGCCAAAAACTGCCATGTCACTGCCTTTGTTGACGTATTTACATATGTATTTGATTGCCTTTACGGAGTTACAGTATTCAACATTTATGTGTGCATTAAATGTTTTTGATAATAAAGGGGGAAATATGGTACAACCCACTGGTTATCTACTTCGATGGTGGTACTGTTACGCTTCTTTATTATTGCTGTTTTACCGCCATCTTCAGTAGATCTTCTTCTATATTATGGGTAACCATCATTGCCAGTAACTGTGTTGAGTACTAAAAGTCGAGGATATTGCTTTGTGCACCTTCCTTTGGCCATGCATGGTGATCTTTCGTTCATTGCACTGCAAGGTCCATGTATCATATTTTTTACCACAATACCATATAAGCCCTTATCGACATTTACATCAGGTATTTCAGCGGAAATCACATCATCAATTTCATTAAAAGTAATTTTATAATGTAGCCAGATTAGTATATGTGAGTGTGGCAATCCTCGTTTTTGCCATTCCACTGATTACATCCAGCATCGCACTGACCCAAACGCTTCAAGTTTTACGATGTAGTTTATCAGTGATTTCAACTTTTGCCGGAAGACACGGGCCGTAATGTCATGTCTATGAACCGCCGATTGTCCTTGAAGTAAAAGCTGTTGTATCTCGTCCCAAGATTGATTACATGTAAATGTAATAAATAAATCTGGACGACCATAGAGACGAACAAACGCAATTTTATCTTGAGCATATTCATGCATATAACGGGGACTGCCAGCATATGACGAAGGTAAAATCGTTAATCTTCCAACGTTTGTGGTATTACCGTCATTTACAACTGCATCTCGCAAATGAATGTATTGTTCAGAGCGGAGCTTGATCTGATTCAAACGGATAAATAGGAAACGTTCTGATTCAGTTTTTCATACATATCAACGATGTATTGGTGAAACTAATGACGGCATTTTAAAATATAATTGTCTTCATCCTGCCGAATCATTAGTCTATAAGAATAATAATGCATTGCGCTGCATTTCTTATTCCTTTCTTTGTTAGTGGCTGGATTTATCAATTTAATATTAAAGTGATAGCCGTTGGCTCCATCCCAAAAAATGATAGGATATTGTAGGGCATCGTAGCATCGATGAGTTTCAGCAATTCTTACCAACTGAGCGTTTCGCTTATGAAGAATAATATCTCGAGGTAAAAACTGATCACCGACCATAACGATTGCCACTTCGTCGATAGTTGGAGCATTGTATCTACGCACATGTTGCCCAGGAGGCGTTTTGTCAGCGGAAATAACCATTTTATGCGTATCAGTAGGCATCAAATCGATGGCTGTTTTGAACAGACGCACTAAATTATTATTTTCGTGGAAAAGATGTTGCAGTTGGGAAACGATTGTCCTTTCAACGTCGGGAGAAATTTTGCAACGTGCATTCAATTCAGAATTTCTATCACTGATCAAGTACAGTTGTAAAAATTTATGATTCTCGCCTGAGAATCATTTGCCCTTGAATTTGCCCTTTTACTTTGAAAGTAGGCATAAATTGATCTGGATTTTCGATTTAGGCACCAAACGACGTCATTTGGAAACGTGAGTTATATTTTCTGATCTGTGATAAAAAACGCTTAAATTTTGACGTAGTTCCAGTAAGCAAAGTTTTCAATGGCTCTGGTGGTGCAGCCAGTAAAGGAATTTTAACTTTTCCTGAGGCGCAACACATTCCCATTGTTTCACCATTAAATTTCAAGCCCTTGCAATAGGGACAAATTTTAGTCATAGTCCCGATTTGAACACATCTACTCAAGCTATAATCATCGTCTGGGCTGTACCTGAATGCCAGGCGAAAATTTTCAGGTTGATCTTGTGATTCCTCGGCACGCTTTCTCTTGGTGATTTCCCTTTGAGACGCAAGCCTAATTTCACGCTGTTGTTGTGATTCCTCGGCATTCTTTCTTTTGGTGATTTCTCTTTGAGACGCAAGCCTGTTTTCACACTGTTGTTGTGGTTGGTTCCTCGGCACGCTTTCTTTTAATACTTTCTCTATTAGCCGCAAGCCTGTTTTCATGCTGTTCTTGTGATTCCTCGCCACGCTTTCTTTTCTTACTTTCTCTATCAGCCGCAAGTCTTTTGGCATAGACTCTTTGAGCAGCTTCCTCGGCTGTTGCCATTGTAGGTTCTTCAGTCATTTTACAATTAAAAATTTCTCTGTGAACGACCTTCTTAAATACTTATAATGACGTCATATACTAAGCATCGTCATAACAAACATGATGACCACTTACTTCATGACGACATACAGCTCAATCCTTAGAATGACCTCAGTCAACAGACACACAAACAAACAACTTATATTTATATATATAGATAGATAGATAAGTTGTTTGTGTACTGACGTCATGTTTGTCAACTATCGACTGTTTTTGTCGACTGACGTCATTATAAGGATTGAACATTATGACGTCATGAAGCTGCTGGTAGACTGACATCATAACGACATTGAGCATTATGACGTGATGTATATATAATGATGATGGAAGGTAATAAGCTTACCTAAGCTATGGATGTCAGGTGATTGACATAAGAAAAAAAACAAAAAAAAACAGAAAATAACAAAAAAAAACCTAAAAATAAAAAAAAATAAAAAAGGTAAAAAACTTAAGAAAAGCAAAAAAAGCTAAAAAAAAGACAAAACCTAAAAAGAAAAAAACTAAAAAAAATAAAAAAATAAAAAAGGTAAAACACTAAAAAGAGAAAAAAAATTAAAAAACTGAAAAAGCTACAAAACTATCAAAAAGAAAAACTAAAAAAGAAAAAACTAAAGAAGAAACTATATCTATATATACAAAAATAAGTTGTATGTATCCATGTTTGTTTGTTTTTGGGTAACTAAAAAAGAAAAAACTAAAGAAGAAACTATATCTATATATATAAAAACTAGCTGTTGGGGTGGCACTTCGCGCCACCCCAACAACTAGTTGTTTTCCTATACACGAAAATGTGGAATTTTGTATATTTTTGTTTTCCCACAAGCAAGATCACAAATGTTTGTTTATTTGTTTGTCTGTTGTTTGTTTTTTTTTCGTTTATTTGTTGTTGTTTTTTCAGGGGTGATCGTATCAAACCTTCGATTCTAGAAGATCGACAGATGGCTCATTTGATAAGGAATCGAAATTTCTAGTGCCTTAGATAACTTCGAAGACCACACTGCCTTTCCATGACAGAAGTAAAACAGTTCAAAACAGGGATGATACCTTTTTATTAACAGTGAATAGATATAAAATTATTTAACTGGATATTTCGAACACATATACAGTTTTCATCATCAGCAGTAAAAAGGTTTTCGGTTATTTCTTACCTTATGGGGAAAATATATTTGGCTTCAATTTTATAAATTTTCAAAGAACAAAACGCTCAATTCTTGCACGACTATGTTCCAAACAATTTCTGATAATTATTACTTTAAATTCCTCTTTCTAAACTTAAGAAAACTTGTTGCAAAGATAAAAACAAAAAATTGAAATAGAAATAAGACCCACATTTTTCAATCATTAGAAAAATGTGGTATAGATCTTAATACTGATTGTTTTTCCCATGGACAATTGTACGTTGCATGTTCGAGGGTCGGTAAACCTGACAATCTATTTATATGTAGCGAAAATTTCACAGCGAAGAATGTTGTATATTCGCAAGTTTTACGCAGTTAATTTGTATTGTATCTATCTATCTATCTATCTACTAGCTGTTGGGGTGGCGTTTCGCGCCACCCCAACACCTAGTTGGTGGGGCGCTTCGCGCCCCCCCCCCCAAGCCCCCCTGCGCGCGTAAGTCGTTACGCGCCATATTAGTTATGCGCCATTGTAGTTGTGTCCCTGTGTCCCACCTGTGAATATAGATAGATTTATATATGTGTTTCAAACTACGTAAAAATTGCGAATAAACAACATTCTTGGCTTTCCTATTGTCTGTGCATATACAAAGCCGTATGTACTAATAATGACGTCATATGCAAACGCTCTTTTTACAAACAAACAAACATGCATCCACACAACTCGTTTTTATATAGATAGATAGATAGATAGATACAATACAAATTAACTGCGTAAAACTTGCGAATATACAACATTCTTCGCTGTCCAAATGTCGCTGCATATAAATACATTGTCAGGTTTACCGACCCTCGAACATGCAACGTACAATTGTCCATGGGAAAAACAATCAGTATTAAGATCTATATTTTCTAATGATTGACCTTGAGCTTTGTTAATGGTGACTGCAAATACTAATCGAATTGGGAATTGCAATCTTTTAAATTGAAAAAGCAGATCCGTTGGAATCATGGGAATGCGAGGAATAAGAACAGCCTCACCCTCATAAGGCCCTGTCAAGATTGTGGCCTCTATTAGGTTTTCCATTGTTTTTTTTTACGGCAAGTCGCGTGCCATTGCAAAGCTTTGGTGGGTTGATATTTCTTAAAAGTATTATTGGTACGCCTATTTTTAGTTGTAGCACGTGTGGTGGAAACCCTGAAGGATCTATGGAATTTAAAAATTCAGATGGATAATTAACCGCTTCATTTGGTTCCAAAACTGTGTCGACTGACTTGTAAAGGACTGCCTGGTCTCGAATCTTGGTCAAAACAATATTGTTGATTTCGTGGACGTCTATATTTTTGGGTGCGAGAATCGCTCTTTCACTTAGCCATTTATTATTTTTATAATTTTTTAGAATATTCGGAAATACTTTTTCAATCAATTCATTTTTGGACGTCACTAAATTACAGAAATCAGCAGGTAGTTGTACACGTCCTGAAATTGAGTCTACTGTTTGACCAGAGTCATCGTTTTGCAATCGGACACGCATATTTGTAGTTAATTTTAATATTTTTACGTGTGCCCATAAATTAGAATTTTTTAGGCAAGCATTCATTTCGTCTGCAGGAGTTAAACTACGTAAAAATTGCGAATATACAACATTCTTGGCTTTCCCATTGTCTCTGCATATACAAAGCCGTATGTACTAATAATGACATCATATGCAAACGCTCTTTTTACAAACAAACAAACATGCATACACACAACTCGTTTTTATATTGATAGATAGATAGATAGATACAATACAAATTAACTGCGTAAAACTTGCGAATATACAACATTCTTCGCTGTCAAATTGTCGCTGCATATAAATAGATTGTCAGGTTTACCGACCCTCGAACATGCAACGTACAATTGTCCATGGGAAAAACAATCAGTATTAAGATCTATACCACATTTTTCTAATGATTGACCTTGAGCTTTGTTAATGGTGATTGCAAATGCTAATCGAATTGGGAATTGCAATCTTTTAAATTGAAAAGGCAGATCCGTTGGAATCATGGGAATGCGAGGAATAAGAACAGCCTCACCCTCAAAAGGCCCTGTCAAGATTGTGGCCTCTATTATGTTTTCCATTGTTTTTTTTTACGGCAAGTCGAGTGCCATTGCAAAGCTTTGGTGGGTTTATATTTCTTGAAAGTATTATTGGTACGCCTATTTTTAGTTGTAGCACGTGTGGTGGAAACCCTGAAAGATCTATGGAATTTAAAATTCAGATGGATAATTAACCGCTTCATTTGGTTCCAAAACTGTGTCGACTGACTTGTAAAGGACTGCCTGGTCTCGAATCTTGGTCAAAACAATATTGTTGATTTCGTGGACGTCTATATTCTTGGGTGCGAGAATCGCTCTTTCACTTAGCCATTTATTATTTTTATAATTTTGTAGAATATTCGGAAATACTTTTTCAATCAATTCATTTTTGGACGTCACTAAATTACAGAAATCAGCAGGTAGTTGTATACGTCCTGAAATTGAGTCTACTGGGAGCTTTCCGTTTCCAATTGTCAGCAATTGATCTGAAAATGTTTGACCAGAGTCATCGTTTTTCAATCGGACACGCATATTTGTAGTTAATTTTAATATTTTTACGTGTGCCCATAAATTAGAATTTTTCAGGCAAGCATTCATTCGTCTTCAATGGCTCTGGTGGTGCAGCCAATAGAGGAAGTTTAACTTTTCCTGAGGCGCAACACATTCCCATTGTTTCACCATTGAATTTCAAGGCCTTGCAATAGGGACAAATTTTAGACATTGTCCCGATTTGAACACATCTACTCAAGCTATAATCATCGACTGGGTTGTACCTGAATGCCAGGCGATAACTTTCAGGTTGCTCTGATTCCTCGGCACGCTTTCTTTTCCTACTTTCTCTATCAGCAGCAAGCCTGATTTCTTGCTGTTCTTGTGATTCCTCGGCACGCTTTCTTTTCTTACTTTCTCTATCAGCAGCAAGCCTGATTTCTTGCTGTTCTTGTAATTCCTCGGCACGCCTTCTTTTTTCACTTTCTCTTTTAGCAGCAAGTCTGCTTCCGCGTTGCTCTGGTAGTTCCTCGGCACGCTTTCTGTTCTTTTTTTCTCTATCAGCCTCAAGCCTGTTTCCTTGCTGCTCTTTTGATTCCTCGGCACGCTTTCTGTTCTTTCTTTCTCTATCAGCCTCAAGCCTGTTTCCTTGCTGTTCTTTTGATTCCTCGGCACGCTTTCTGTTCTTTCTTTCTCTATCAGCCTCAAGCCTGTTTCCTTGCTGTTCTTTTGATTCCTCGGCACGCTTTCTTTTCAGACTTTCTCTATCAGCAGCAAGTTTTTTGGCATAGACTCTTTGAGCATCTTCATCGGCTTTTGCCATGGTAAGTTCATCAGTCATTGTAAACTTAAACATTAATAGATTTCTACGTGAACATATATCTTAAATATCTTGAATGACGTCACCGTCAAAGCAAAAATGACGACAACTAATTTCATGACGTCAGTCAACACAGAAACATGACGTCACCTGATCCACAGACAGACACACAGACAGACAACTTATTTTTATATATCTATCTATATATATAAAAATAAGTTGTCTGTCTGTGGATCTGTGGATGGATCAGGTGACGTCATGTTTCGGCTGACGTCATGAAATTAGTTGCCATCATTTTTGCTTTGAAGGTGACGTCATTCAAGTTATATAAGACATATGTTCGCCGTCATGTTTCGGCTGACGTCATGAAATTAGTTGCCATCATTTTTGCTTTGAAGGCGTGACGTCATTCAAGTTATATAAGACGTATGTTCGCGTAGAATTCTATTAATGCTTAAGTTTATAATGACTGATGAAGATGCTCAAAGAGTCTATGCCAAAAAACTTGCTGCTGATAGAGAAAGTCAGAAAAGAAAGCGTGCCGAGGAACTACCAGAGCAACGCGAAAGCAGACTTGCTGCTAAAAGAGAAAGTGAAAAAAGAAGGCGTGCCGAGGAACTACTAGAGCAACGCAGAAGCAGACTTGCTGCTAAAAGAGAAAGTGAAAAAAGAAGGCGTGCCGAGGAATCAAAAGACCAGCAGGGAAACAGGCTTGAGGCTGATAGAGAAAGAAAGAACAGAAAGCATGCCGAGGAACTACCAGAGCAACGCAGAAGCAGACTTGCTGCTAAAAGAGAAAGTGAAAAAAGAAGGCGTGCCGAGGAACTACTAGAGCAACGCAGAAGCAGACTTGCTGCTAAAAGAGAAAGTGAAAAAAGAAGGCGTGCCGAGGAATCAAAAGACCAGCAGGGAAACAGGCTTGCTGCTGATAGAGAAAGTAAGAAAAGAAAGCGTGCCGAGGAAT
Source organism: Artemia franciscana (assembly GCF_032884065.1). Taxonomy (NCBI): domain Eukaryota; kingdom Metazoa; phylum Arthropoda; class Branchiopoda; order Anostraca; family Artemiidae; genus Artemia; species Artemia franciscana. Next base: position 22,060 of record NW_027063649.1, read on the forward strand.
CAGAGCAATCTGAAAGTTATCGCCTGGCATTCAGGTACAACCCAGTCGATGATTATAGCTTGAGTAGATGTGTTCAAATCGGGACAATGTCTAAAATTTGTCCCTATTGCAAGGCCTTGAAATTCAATGGTGAAACAATGGGAATGTGTTGCGCCTCAGGAAAAGTTAAACTTCCTCTATTGGCTGCACCACCAGAGCCATTGAAGACTTTCCTTACTGGAACTACGTCAGAATCTAAGCGTTTTTTGTCAAAAATCAGACAATACAACTCATGTTTCCAAATGACGTCGTTTGGAGCCCAAATCGAAAATCCAGATCAATTTATGTCTACTTTCAAAGTAAAAGGGCAAATTTATCATAAAGCAGTGTCCCTTCTACCATTCTCAGGCGAGAATCATAAATTTTTACAATTGTACTTCATCAGTGATAGAAATTCTGAATTGAATGCACGTTGCGAAATTTCTCCCAACGTTGAAAGGACAAACGTTTCCCAATTGCAACATCTTTTCCACGAAAATAATAAGTTAGTGCGTCTGTTCAAAACAGCCATCGATTTGATGCCTACTGATACTCATAAAATTGTTATTTCCGCTGACAAAACGCCTCCTGGCCAACATGTGCGTAGATACAATGCTCCGACTATCGACGAAGTGGCAATCGTTATGGTCGGTGATCAGTTTTTACCTGATATTATTCAGGTAAAGATATTATTCTACATAAGCGAAACGCTCAGTTGTTAAGAATTGCTGAAACTCATCGATGCTACGATGCCCTACAATATCCTATCATTTTTTGGGATGGAGCCGACGGCTATCACTTTAATATTAAATTGATGAATCCAGCCACTAACAAAGAAATGAATAAGAAATGCAGTGCAATGCATTATTATTCCTATAGACTAATGATTCGGCAGGATGAAGAAAATTATATTTTAAAATGCCGTGAATTGTTTCACCAATTTATGGTTGATATGTATGCTAAAATTGAATCAGAACGTTTGCTATATATCCGCCTGAATCAGACCAAGCTCCGCTCTGAACAATACATTCATTTGCGAGATGCAGTTATAAATGACGGTAATACCACAAACGTTGGAAGATTAACAATTTTACCTTCGTCATATGTTGGCAGTCCCCGTCATATGCATGAATATGCTCAAGATGCTATTGCGTATGTTCGTCTCTATGGTCGTCCAGATTTATTTATTACATTTACATGTAATCAATCTTGGGACGAGATACTGCAGCTTTTACTTCAAGGACAATCGGCGGTTCATAGGCATGACATTACGGCACGTGTCTTCCGGCAAAAGTTGAAATCACTGATAAACTACCTTGTAAAACATGCAGTGTTTGGGTCAGTGCGATGCTGGATGTACTCAGTGGAATGGCAAAAACGAGGTTTGCCACACGCACATATACTAATCTGGCTACATAAAAAAATTACTTCAAACGAAATTGATGATGTGATTTCCGCTGAAATACCTGATAAAAATGTCGATAAGGGGTTACATGATATTATTGTAAAAAATATGATACATGGACCTTGCGGTGCACTGAACGAAAATTCACCATGCATGGCCAAAGGAAGGTGCACAAAGCAATATCCTCGACTTTTAGTACCCAACACAATTACTGGCAATGATGGTTACCCACAATATAGAAGAAGATCTACTGAAGATGGCGGTAAAACAGCAATAATAAAGAAGCGTAACGGTACCACCATCGAAGTAGATAACCAGTGGGTTGTTCCATATTCCCCTTTATTATCAAAAACATTTAATGCACACATAAACGTTGAATACTGTAACTCCGTAAAGGCAATCAAATACATATGTAAATACGTCAACAAAGGCAGTGACATGGCAGTTTTTGGCTTGCAGTCCGAAATCAAAGATTTCGATGAAATCGTAGAATATCAGGCTGGAAGATACATAAGCAGTAATGAAGCTGTTTGGCGAATTCTTTCATTTCCGATACATGAACGTAGTCCAGCTGTTGTTCACTTAGCGGTACATTTACAGAATGGTCAACGTGTTTATTTCACGGAAACCAACGTGCAACAAAGAGTCCTGAATCCACCGGATACAACAGTAACAGCTTTTTTTTCGCTTTGCAAAAATGATTCTTTTGCGAAAAAACTGCTGTATACTGAAGTGCCTTCGTATTACACGTGGAATACTAAAAATAAAGTATTTGAACGTCGAAAACAGGGTAAGTCAGTCGACGGCCAACCTACCATCTTCAAAGATACCACGATAGGAAAACTCTACACCGTTCACCCCAATCAACATGAATGCTTCTTTCTACGCCTGCTTTTGGTGAATGTAACCGGTCCGACATCCTTTGAGTATTTGAGGACTGTAAATGGTACTATACATGACACTTACCGTAGTGCATGCCAAGCTCTGAATTTATTGGAGAATGACCAACACTGGGATAACTGCATCAATGACGCGTGCGAAACGTCAACCCCAAGTCAAATTCGTGCATTGTTTGGCATCATTTTAACAACTTGCTCTCCATCAGCTCCTACAGATTTATGGAAAAAATATAAGTCAAAAATGTCCGAAGATATACTTCATCGAAAACAGTTAGAGACGTCAGACATGACTTTTGATTTTACACCAGAAATTTATAACTACACTTTAGTTGTTATAGAAGATTTTTGCATAAGTATGGCAAACAAACCTCTTCAGGGTTTGGGAATGCCTTCACCTAACCGTATCGCTGCTGTTTCGACATGTGTAGAATTGGATCGTGAACAAAGTTACAGTACGAGTGATCTATTGTCGTATGTACAAAATAACATTTCCAAGTTAACGTCGGAACAAAAAGACATTTATGATACGATAATGCATTGTGTCGATAACAACGTTGGAGAAATTTTCTTTTTGGATGCGCCAGGAGGTACTGGTAAAACGTTTGTGATAAAACTGATTCTGGCATCAATTCGATCTAAAAATGATATAGCGTTGGCAATTGCGTCGTCCGGAATAGCCGCAACATTGCTGCCTGGTGGAAGAACTGCTCATTCCGCTTTGAAATTGCCTCTGAACTTGCATTCTACAGAAACTCCCACGTGCAATATTTCCAAATCATCTGGGATGGGTAAAGTATTGCAGCAATGCAAACTTATTATTTGGGATGAGTGCACAATGGCACACAAAAAATCGCTCGAGGCTCTGGATCAATGCTTGAAAGATTTGCGAGGGAAGTCGAAACCCTTTGGCAGCACCTTAATATTGCTTGCGGGAGATTTCAGGTAAACATTACCTATAATACCTAGATCAACTCCTGCAGACGAAATGAATGCTTGCCTGAAAAATTCTAATTTATGGGCACACGTAAAAACATTAAAATTAACTACAAATATGCGTGTCCGATTGCAAAACGATGACTCTGGTCAAACATTTTCAGATCAATTGCTGGCAATGGGAAACGGAAAGCTCCCAGTAGACTCAATTTCAGGACGTATACAACTACCTGCTGATTTCTGTAATTTAGTGACGTCCAAAAATGAATTGATTGAAAAAGTATTTCCGAATATTCTAAAAAATTATAAAAATAATAAATGGTTAAGTGAAAGAGCGATTCTCGCACCCAAAAATATAGACGTCCACGAAATCAACAATATTGTTTTGACCAAGATTCAAGACCAGGCAGTCCTTGTCAGTCGACACAGTTTTGGAACCAAATGAAGCGGTTAATTATCCATCTGAATTTTTAAATTCCATAGATCTTTCAGGGTTTCCACCACACGTGCTACAACTAAAAATAGGCGTACCAATAATATTGTTACGTAACATAAACCCACCAAAGCTTTGCAATGGCACTCGACTTGCCGTAAAAAAAACAATGGAAAACCTAATAGAGGCCACAATCCTGACAGGGCCTTTTGAGGGTGAGGCTGTTCTTATTCCTCGCATTCCCATGATTCCAACAGATCTGCCTTTTCAATTTAAAAGATTGCAATTCCCAATTCGATTAGCATTTGCAATCACCATTAACAAAGCTCAAGGTCAATCATTAGAAAAATGTGGTATTGATCTTAATACTGATTGTTTTTCCCATGGACAATTGTACGTTGCATGTTCGAGGGTCGGTAAACCTGACAATCTATTTATATGCAGCGAGAATTGGACAGCGAAGAATGTTGTATATTCGCAAGTTTTACGCAGTTAATTTGTATTTCGGAACCAAATGAAGCGGTTAATTATCCATCTGAATTTTTAAATTCCATAGATCCTTCAGGGTGTCCACCACACCTGCTACAACTAAAAATAGGCGTACCAATAATACTTTTAAGAAATATCAACCCACCAAAGCTTTGCAATGGCACGCGACTTGCCGTAAAAAAAAACAATGGAAAACCTAATAGATGCCACAATCTTGACAGGGCCTTATGAGGGTGAGGCTGTTCTTATTCCTCGCATTCCCATGATTCCAACGGATCTGCTTTTTCAATTTAAAAGATTGCAATTCCCAATTCGATTAGCATTTGCAACCACCATCAACAAAGCTCAAGGGCAATCACTAGAAAAATGCGGTATAGATCTTAATACAGATTGCTTTACCAATGTACAATTGTATGTTGCATCTTTGAGGGTCGGTAAACCTGACAATCTATTTATACGCACAGACAATGGGACAGCGAAGACTGTTGTATATTCACAAGTTTTACGTAGTTAATTTGTATTGTATCTATCTATCTATCTATCTATATAAAAACGAGTTGTGTGTATGCATGTTTGTTTGTTTGTAAAAAGAGCGTTTGCATATGACGTCATTATTAGTACATACGGCTTTGTATATGGACAGACAATGGGAAAGCCAAGAATGTTGTATATTCGCAATTTTTACGTAGTTTGAAACACATATATAAATCTATCTATATTCACAGGTGGGACACAGGGACACAACTACAATGGCGCGTAACTAATATGGCGCGTAACTAATATGGCACGTAACGACTTACGCGCGCGGGGGGGGCTTGGGGGGGGCGCGAAGCGCCCCCACCAACTAGGTGTTGGGGTGGCGCGAAGCGCCACCCCAACAGCTAGTATAGATATAAAAACGAGTTGTGTGTATGCATGTTTGTTTGTTTGTAAAAAGAGCGTTTGCATATGACGTCATTATTAGTACATAAGGCTTTGATATGCACAGACAATGGGAAAGCCAAGAATGTTGTATATTCGCAAGTTTTACGTAGTTTGAAACACATATATAAATCTATCTATATTCACAGGTGGGACACAGGGACACAACTGCAATGGCACGTAACTAATAATGCGCGTAACGACTTACGCGCGCGGAGGGGCTTGGGGGGCACGAAGCGCCCCACCATGGACAATTGTACGTTGCATCTTCGAGGGTCGGTAAACCTGACAATCTATTTATATGCAGCGACAATTGGACAGCGAAGAATGTTGTATATTCGCAAGTTTTACGCAATTAATTTGTATTGTATCTATCTAGCTATCTATCTATATAAAAACGAGTTGTGTGTATGCATGTTTGTTTGTTTGTAAAAAAAAGCGTTTGTATATGACGTCACCTTTTTTATTTTTTTCCTTTTTTTATTTTTTTCTTTTTAGGTTTTTTCTTTTTTTAGCTTTTTTTCTGCTTTTCTTAAGTTTTTTACCTTTTTTTTATTTTATTTTTATTTTTAGGTTTTTTTTGTTATATTCTGTTTTTATTTGTTTTTTTGTTTTTTTTTGTTTATTAGCTTTTTTTTAGCTTTTTTAGTGTTTTTAGTTTTCTTTCTTTTTAGTTTTTTTTAGTTTTTTACTTTTTTTTCCTTTTTTTAGTTTTTTTTCTTCTTTATTTTTCAGACGTCATATGCGGACAAACAAACACACATATGCGGACAAACTTACAACTTATTTTTATATATATATACATGACATATTCTCTAAGGCCAACCTGACTTTCATACATAATGATGATAGAAGGTAATAAGCTTACCTAAGCTATGGATGTCAGGTGATTGATGTCAATCACCTGACATCCATAGCTTAGGTAAGCTTATTACCTTCAATCATCATTATCTATACATCACGTCATAATGCTCAATGTCGTTATGACGTCAGTCTACCAACAACTTCATGACGTCATAATGTTCAATCCTTATAATGACGTCAGTCGACAAAAACAGTCGATAGTTGACAAACATGACGTCAATACACAAACAACTTATCTATCTATCTATCTATCTATCTATATATATAAAAATAAGTTGTCTGTCTGTGGATGGATCAGGTGACGTCACCTGAAAAAACTGGATCAGGTGACGTCAAAACTGAAAAAACTAAAAAAGGCAAAAACTACAAAAAAAACTAAAAACTAATAAAAAAAATAAAAAAGCTAAAAAACTAAAAAAACTAAAAAAAGGCAAAAACTACAAAAAAAACTAAAAACTAATAAAAAAGCTAAAAAACTAAAAAAACTAAAAAAAGGCAAAAACTACAAAAAAAACTAAAAACTAATAAAAAAAATAAAAAAGCTAAAAAACTAAAAAAACTAAAAAAACTAAAAAAAGGTAAAAAACTAAAAAAACTAAAAACTAAAAAAAAGGAAAAAACTGAAAAATAAGCTAAAATAAAGGTAAAAACTAATAAAAAACTAAAAAAAAAACTGAAAAAACTAAAAAAAGGCAAAAACTACAAAAAAAAACTAAAAACTAATAAAAAAAGTAAAAAAGCTAAAAAACTAAAAAAACTAAAAAAACTAAAAAAAGGTAAAAAACTAAAAAAAATAAAAAATAAAAAAAACTAAAAAAAAGGAAAAAACTGAAAAATAAGCTAAAATAAAGGTAAAAACCAATAAAAAACTAAAAAGAAAAAAAGGAAAAAACTAAAAAAAATTTTCATCTAAAAAACTAAAAAAAACTAAAAAAGGTAAAAACTAAAAGAACTAAAAAAGAAAAAAATAAATGACAACACTCAAAGAGAAAGCGACCAGGACAAAAGGAATGTTCGATTAGCAATCAACAAAGCACCGGGACACAGGGAGTATAAATGACAACCAGGACATAAGTAAAAAAAAAAAACTATCTATATATATAAAAATAAGTTGTCTGTGGATCTGTGGATCGTGGATCAGGTGACGTCACCTGAAAAAACTGGATCAGGTGACGTCAAAACTGAAAAAACTAAAAAAGGCAAAAACTACAAAAAAAACTAAAAACTAATAAAAAAGCTAAAAAACTAAAAAAACTAAAAAAAAGGCAAAAACTACAAAAAAAACTAAAAACTAATAAAAAAAATAAAAAAGCTAAAAAACTAAAAAAACTAAAAAAACTAAAAAAAGGTAAAAAACTAAAAAAACTAAAAACTAAAAAAAACTAAAAAAAAGGAAAAAACTGAAAAATAAGCTAAAATAAAGGTAAAAACCAATAAAAAACTAAAAAAAAAACTGAAAAAACTAAAAAAAGGCAAAAACTACAAAAAAACTAAAAACTAATAAAAAAAGTAAAAAAGCTAAAAAACTAAAAAAACTAAAAAAACTAAAAAAACTAAAAAAAGGTAAAAAACTAAAAAAAATAAAAAATAAAAAAAAAATAAAAAAAAAGGAAAAAACTGAAAAATAAGCTAACATAAAGGTAAAAACCAATAAAAAACTAAAAAGAAAAAAAGGAAAAAACTAAAAAAAATTTTCATCTAAAAAACTAAAAAAACTAAAAAAGGTAAAAACTAAAGAACTAAAAAAGAAAAAAATAAATGACGACACTCAAAGAGAAAGCGACCAGGACAAAAGAATGTTCGATTAGCAATCAACAAAGCACCGGGACACAGGGAGTATAAATGACGACCAGGACATAAGTAAAAAAAAAAATTAACAAAACTAAAAAGAAGGTAAAAAACTACAAAAAAACTAAAAAGAAAAAAAAAACTAAAAACTAATAAAAAAAACTAAAAAATCTAAAAATCTAAATAAACTAAAAAAGAAAAAAAAAGGAAAAAAATAAAGGAGAAAAACAAAACTAAAAAACGAATGTATATACAGACCGGTACACCGGATACAAATGACGACCGGACACAGGGAATATAAATGACGACCGGGACACAGGGACACAACTACAACGGGGACACCGGGGGAAACAGGGGGATATAAATGACGACCGGGACAAAAAAACTAAAAAGAAAAAAAAACTAAAAACTAATAAAAAAACTAAAAAATCTAAAAATCTAAATAAGCTAAAAAAGAAAAAAAAAGGAAAAAAATAAAGGAGAAAAACAAAACTAAAAACGAATGTATATACAGACCGGGACACCGGGATACAAATGACGACCGGGACACAGGGAATATAAATGACGACCGGGACACAGGACACAACTACAACGGGGACACCGGGGAAACAGGGGGATGTAAATGACGACCGGGACACCGGGACAGGGAATGGTCGATTAGCAATCACCATCAACAAAGCTCAAGGGCAATCATTAGAATCATGAGTATAGATCTGAATACAGATTGTTTTCCCATGGACCATTATATGTTGCATGTTCAAGAGTCGGTAAACCTGACAATTTATTTATATGCAAAGACAATGGGGACAGCAAAGAATGTTGTATATTCGCAAGTTTTACGTAGTTAAAACCATATATATATATATATATATATATATATATATATATATATATATATATATATATATATATATATTATATATATATATATATATATATATATATATATATATATCTATATATATAAAAATAAGTTGTCTGTGGATCTGTGGATGGATCAGGTGACGTCCATGTTTGTTCGCATATGACGTCTGAATTATTTCACACTAATACAAAAGAAGAAAAAAACTAAAAAAGGTAAAAACTACAAAAAAAAACTAAAAAGAAAAAAAAAACTAAAAAAGCTAAAAAACTAAAAAAAACTAAAAAAAAGGTAAAAATCTAATAACTAAAAAAAAACTGAAAAAAATAAAAAAAGGCAAAAACTAAAAAAAAAATAAAAACTAATAAAAAAACTAAAAAAGCTAAAAAACTAAAAAAACTAAAAAAAACTAAAAAAAGGTAAAAAACTAAAAAAACTAAAAACTAAAAAAGAAAAAAACTAAAAAAAAGGAAAAAACTGAAAAATAAAAGAGAAAAAGAAAACTAAAAAAATATGATAAATATATATAAAAATAAGTTGTTTGTGGGTTATGTCTGTCTGTCTGTCTGTCGAATGACGTCGTGTTTTGTCCGCATATGACGTCTGAATTATTTCACACTAATACAAAAGAAGAAAAAAAACTAAAAAAGGTAAAAACTACAAAAAAAACTAAAAAGAAAAAAAACTAAAAAAGCTAAAAAACTAAAAAAAAACTAAAAAAAAGGTAAAAAACTAAAAACTAAAAAAAAAATGAAAAAACTAAAAAAAAGGCAAAAACTAAAAAAAAACTAAAAACTAATAAAAAAACTAAAAAAGCTAAAAAACTAAAAAAACTAAAAAAACTAAAAAAAGGTAAAAACAAAAAAAAACTAAAAAAGAAAAAACTAAAAAAAAGGAAAAAACTGAAAAATAAGAGAAAAAGAAAACTAAAAAAATATTAATAAATATAAAAAATATAAATATAAATATAATAAAGATTAGCAATCAACAAAGCACCGAGACACAAATGACGACCGGGACACAGGGAGTATAAATGACGACCAGGACATAAGTAAAAAAAAAAACTAAAAAAACTAAAAAAATGGTAAAAACTACAAAAAAACTAAAAACTAATAAAAAAACTAAAAAATCTAAAAATCTAAATAAACTAAAAAGAAAAAAAAGAAAAAAGGAAAAAAAAAGGAGAAAAACAAAACTAAAAAACGAATGTATATACAGACCGGGACACCGGGATACAAATGACGACCGGACACAGGGAATATAAATGACGACCGGGACACAGGGACACAACTACAATGGGGACGCCGGGGGGCACAGGGGGATATAAATGACGACCGGGGACACCGGGACACAAGGAATATAAATGACGCCCGGGACACTCAAAGAGAAATCACAGACTGGAACACCGGGACACAAATGACGACCGGACACAGGGAATATAAATGACGACCGGGAAACAGGGACATAACTACAAAGGGGACGCCGGGGTGCACAGGGGGATATATAAATGACGATGGCGACTCAGGGAATGGTCGATTAGCAATCACCATCAACAAAGCTCAAGGGCAATCATTAGA
>NW_027063650.1:0-32252 GCF_032884065.1 Artemia franciscana
AAAAAATGAAGATATTAGACTATTTTATGATTGCACATGGTAAAGAATGTGATTAAAGGCTCTTTTCCTATTTCAAAAGTTTTAGTTTTCGGGGGTAATAGCTACGTCTGTGGAAAAAATGAAAATATTAGACTATTTTATGATTGCACATGGTAAAGAATGTGATTTAAGGCTCTTTTCTATTTCAAAAGTTTTAGTTTTCGGGGGTAATAGCTACGTCTGTGGAAAAAATGAAGATATTAGACTATTTTATGATTGCACATGGTAAAGAATGTGATTAAAGGCTCTTTTCCTATTTCAAAAGTTTTAGTTTTCGGGGATAATAGCTACGTCTGTGGAAAAAATGAAGATATTAGACTATTTTATGATTGCACATGGTAAAGAATGTGATTAAAGGCTGTTTTCTTATTTCAAAAGTTTTAGTTTTCGGGGTAATAGCTACGTCTGTGGAAAAAATGAAGATATTAGACTATTTTATGATTGCACATGGTAAAGAATGTGATTAAAGGCTCTTTTCAAATTCCAAAAGTGTTAGTTTTCGGGGTAATAGCTACCTCCGTGGAAAATTTGAAGATATTAGACTATTTTATGATTGCACATGGTAAAGAATGTGATTAAAGGCTCTTTTTCTATTTCAAAAGTTTTAGTTTTCGGGGGTAATAGCTATGTCTGTGGAAAAAATGAAGATATTAGACTATTTTATGATTGCACATGGTAAAGAATGTGATTAAAGGCTCTTTTCCTATTTCAAAAGTTTTAGTTTTCGGGGGTAATAGCTACGTCTGTGGAAAAAAATGAAGATATTAGACTATTTTATGATTGCACATGGTAAAGAATGTGATTAAAGGCTCTTTTCCTATTTCAAAAGTTTTAGTTTTCGAGGGTAATAGCTATGTCTGTGGAAAAAATGAAGATATTAGACTATTTTATGATTGCACATGGTAAAGAATGTGATTAAAGGCTCTTTTCCTATTTCAAAAGTTTTAGTTTTCAGGGGTAATAGCTATGTCTGTGGAAAAAATGAAGATATTAGACTATTTTATGATTGCACATGCTAAAGAATTTGATTAAAGGCTCTTTTCCTATTTCAAAAGTTTTAGTTTTCGGGGGTAATAGCTACGTCTCTGGAAAAAATTAAGATATTAGACTATTTTATGATTGCACTTGGTAAAGAATGTGATTAAAGGCTCTTTTCCTGTTTCAAAAGTTTTAGTTTTCGGGGGTAATAGCTACGTCCTTGGAAAAAATTAAGATATTAGACTATTTTATGATTGCACATGGTAAAGAATGTGATTAAAGGCTCTTTTCCTATTTCAAAAGTTTTAGTTTTCGGGGGTAATAGCTACGTCTGTGGAAAAAATGAAGATATTAGACTATTTTATGATTGCACATGGTAAAGAACGTGATTAAAGGCTCTTTTCCTATTTCAAAAGTTTTAGTTTTCGGGGGTAATAGCTACGTCTGTGGAAAAAATGAAGATATTAGACTATTTTATGATTGCACATGGTAAAGAATGTGATTAAAGGCTCTTTTCCTATTTCAAAAAGTTTTAGTTTTCGGGGGTAATAGCTACGTCCGTGGAAAAAATGAAGATATTAGACTATTTTATGATTGCACATGGTAAAGAATGTGATTAAAGGCTCTTTTCCTATTTCAAAAGTTTTAGTTTTCGGGGGTAATAGCTACGTCTGTGGAAAAAATGAAGATATTAGACTATTTTATGATTGCACATGGTAAAGAATGTGATTAAAGGCTCTTTTCCTATTTCAAAAGTTTTAGTTTTCGGGGTAATAGCTACTCCGTGGAAAAAATGAAGATATTAGACTATTTTATGATTGCACATGGTAAAGAATGTGATTAAAGGCTCTTTTTCTATTTCAAAAGTTTTAGTTTTCGGGGGTAATAGCTATGTCTGTGGAAAAAATGAAGATATTAGACTATTTTATGATTGCACATGGTAAAGAATGTGATTAAAGGCTCTTTTCCTATTTCAAAAGTTTTAGTTTTCGGGGGTAATAGCTACGTCTGTGGAAAAAATGAAGATATTAGACTATTTTATGATTGCACATGGTAAAGAATGTGATTAAAGGCTCTTTTCCTATTTCAAAAGTTTTAGTTTTCGAGGGTAATAGCTATGTCTGTGGAAAAAATGAAGATATTAGACTATTTTATGATTGCACATGGTAAAGAATGTGATTAAAGGCTCTTTTCCTATTTCAAAAGTTTTAGTTTTCGGGGGTAATAGCTATGTCTGTGGAAAAAATGAAGATATTAGACTATTTTATGATTGCACATGGTAAAGAATGTGATTAAAGGCTTTTTCCTATTTCAAAAGTTTTAATTTTCGGGGGTAATAGCTACGTCTCTGGAAAAAATGAAGATATTAGACTATTTTATGATTGCACATGGTAAAGAATGTGATTAAAGGCTCTTTTCCTATTTCAAAAGTTTTGTTTTCGGGGGTAATAGCTACTTCCTTCGAAAAAATTAAGATATTAGACTATTTTATGATTGCACATGGTAAAGAATGTGATTAAAGGCTCTTTTCTATTTCAAAAGTTTTAGTTTTCGTGGGTAATAGCTACGTCCGTGGAAAAAATGAAGATATTAGACTATTTTATGATTGCACAGAGTAAAGAACGTGATTAAAGGCTCTTTTCCTATTTCAAAAGTTTTTGTTTTCGGGGGTAATAGCTACGTCTGTGGAAAAAATGAAGATATTAGACTATTTTATGATTGCACATGGTAAAGAATGTGATTAAAGGCTCTTTTCCTATTTCAAAAAGTTTTAGTTTTCGGGGGTAATAGCTACGTCCGTGGAAAAAATGAAGATATTAGACTATTTTATGATTGCACATGGTAAAGAATGTGATTAAAGGCTCTTTTCCTATTTCAAAAGTTTTAGTTTTCGGGGGTAATAGCTACGTGTGTGGAAAAAATGAAGATATTAGACTATTTTATGATTGCACATGGTAAAGAATGTGATTAAAGGCACTTTTCCTATTTCAAAAGTTTTAAGTTTCGGGGGTAATAGCTACGTCCTTGGAAAAAATGAAGATATTAAACTATTTTATGATTGCACATGGTAAAGAATGTGATTAAAGGCTCTTTTCCTATTTCAAAAGTTTTAGTTTTCGGGGGTAATAGCTTCTCCTTGGAAAAAATGAAGATATTAGACTATTTTATGATTGCACATGGTAAAGAAAGTGATTAAAGGCTCTTTTCCTATTTCAAAAGTTTTAGTTTTCGGGGATAATAGCTATGTCTTGGAAAAAATGAAGATATTAGACTATTTTATGATTGCACATGGTAAAGAATGTGATTAAAGGCTCTTTTCCTATTTCAAAAGTTTTAGTTTTCGGGGGTAATAGCTACGTCCTTGGAAGAAATGAAGATATTAGACTATTTTATGATTGCACATGGTAAAGAAAGTGATTAAAGGCTCTTTTCCTATTTCAAAAAATTTAGTTTTCAGGGGTAATAGCTACGTCCATGGAAAAAATGAAGATATTAGACTATTTTATGATTGCAAATGGTAAAGAATGTGATTAAAGGCTCTTTTTCTATTTAAAAGTTTTAGTTTTCGGGGGTAATAGCTACCTCCGTGGAAAAAATGAAGATATTAGACTATTTTATGATTGCACATGGTAAAGAATGTGATTAAAGGCTCTTTTCCTATTTCAAAAGTTTTAGTTTTCGGGGGTAATAGCTACGTCTGTGGAAAAAATGAAGATATTAGACTATTTTATGATTGCAATGGTAAAGAATTTGATTAAAGGCTTTTTCCTATTTCAAAAGTTTTAGTTTTCGGGGGTAATAGCTACATCTCTGGAAAAAATTAAGATATTAGACTATTTTATGATTGCACTGGTAAAGAATGTGATTAAAGGCTCTTTTCCTATTTCAAAAGTTTTAGTTTTCGGGGGTAATAGCTACGTCCTTCGAAAAAATGAAGATATTAGACTATTTTATGATTGCACATGGTAAAGAATGTGATTAAAGGCTCTTTTTCTATTTCAAAAGTTTTAGTTTTCGGGGGTAATAGCTACGTCCATGGAAAAAATGAAGATACTAGACTATTTTATGATTGCACATGGTAAAGAACGTGATTAAAGGCTCTTTTCCTATTTCAAAAGTTTTAGTTTTAGGGGGTAATAGCTACGTCTGTGGAAAAAATGAAGATATTAGACTATTTTATGATTGCACATGGTAAAGAATGGGATTAAAGGCTCTTTTCCTATTTCAAAAGTTTTAGTTTTCGGGGGTAATAGCTACGTCCGTGGAAAAAATGAAGATATTAGACTATTTTATGATTGCACATGGTAAAGAATGTGATTAAAGGCTCTTTTCCTATTTCAAAAGTCTTAGTTTTCGTGGGTAATAGCTACGTGTGTGGAAAAAATGAAGATATTAGACTATTTTATGATTGCACATGGTAAAGAATGTGATTAAACGCTCTTTTTTTCTATTTCAAAAGATTTAGTTTTCGGGGGTAATAGCTAGTCTGTGGAAAAAATGAAGATATTAGACTATTTTATGATTGCAAATGGTAAAGAATGTGATTAAAGGCTCTTTTCCTATTTCAAAACTTTTAGTTTTCGGGGGTAATAGCTACGTCTGTGGAAAAAATGAAGATATTAGACTATTTTATGATTGCACATGGTAAAGAATGTGATTAAAGGCTCTTTTCCTATTTCAAAGTTTTAGTTTTCGGGGGTAATAGCTACGTCCGTGGAAAAAATAAGATATTAGACTATTTTATGATTGCACATGGTAAAGAATGTGATTAAAGGCTCTTTTCCTATTTCAAAAGTTTTAGTTTTCGGGGGTAATAGCTACGTCTGTGGAAAAAATGAAGATATTAGACTATTTTATGATTGCACATGGTAAAGAATGTGATTAAAGGCTCTTTTCCTATTTCAAAAGTTTTAGTTTTCGGGGGTAATAGCTACGTCCGTGGAAAAAATGAAGATATTAGACTATTTTATGATTGCACATGGTAAAGAATGTGATTAAAGGCTCTTTTCCTATTTCAAAAGTTTTAGTTTTCGGGGGTAATAGCTACGTCCTTGGAAAAAATGAAGATATTAGACTATTTTATGATTGCACATGGTAAAGAAAGTGATTGAAGGCTCTTTTCCTATTTCAAAAGTTTAGTTTTCGGGGGTAATAGCTACGTCCGTGGAAAAAATGAAGATATTAGACTATTTTATGATTGTACATGGTAAAGAATGTGATTATAGGCTCTTTTCCTATTTCAAAAGTTTTAGTTTTCGGGGGTAATAGCTACGTCTGTGGAAAAAATGAAGATATTAGACTATTTTATGATTGCACATGGTAAAGAATGTGATTAAAGGCTCTTTTCCTATTTCAAAAGTTTTAGTTTTCGGGGGTAATAGCTACGTCTGTGGAAAAAATGAAGATATTAGACTATTTTATGATTGCACATGGTAAAGAATGTGATTAAAGGCTCTTTTCCTATTTCAAAAGTTTTAGTTTTCGGGGGTAATAGCTACGTCCTTGGAAAAAATGAAGATATTAGACTATTTTATGATTGCACATGGTAAAGAATGTGATTAAAGGCTCTTTTCCTATTTCAAAAGTTTTAGTTTTCGGGTTTAATACCTACGTCCGTGGAAAAAATGAAGATATTAGACTATTTTATGATTGCACATGTAAAGAATGTGATTAAAGGCTCTTTTCCTATTTCAAAAGTTTTAGTTTTCGAGGGTAATAGCTATATCTGTGGAAAAAATGAAGATATTAGACTATTTTATGATTGCACATTGTAAAGAATGTGATTAAAGGCTCTTTTCCTATTTCAAAAGTTTTAGTTTTCGGGGGTAATAGCTACGTCCTTGGAAAAAATGAAGATATTAGACTATTTTATGATTGCACATGGTAAAGAATGTGATTAAAGGCTCTTTTCCTATTTCAAAAGTTTTAGTTTTCGGGGGTAATAGCTACGTCTGTGGAAAAAATGAAGATATTAGACTATTTTATGATTGCAAATGGTAAAGAATTGATTAAAGGCTTTTTCCTATTTCAAAAGTTTTAGTTTTCGGGGGTAATAGCTACATCTCTGGAAAAAATGAAGATATTAGACTATTTTATGATTGCACTGGTAAAGAATGTGATTAAAGGCTCTTTTCCTATTTCAAAAGTTTTAGTTTTCGGGGGTAATAGCTACGTCCTTGGAAAAAATGAAGATATTAGACTATTTTATGATTGCACATGGTAAAGAATGTGATTAAAGGCTCTTTTTATTTCAAAAGTTTTAGTTTTCGGGGGTAATAGCTACGTCTGGAAAAAATGAAGATATTAGACTATTTTATGATTGCACATGGTAAAGAATGTGATTAAAGGCTCTTTTCCTATTTCAAAAGTTTTAGTTTTAGGGGGTAATAGCTACGTCTGTGGAAAAAATGAAGATATTAGACTATTTTATGATTGCACATGGTAAAGAATGGATTAAAGGCTCTTTTCTATTTCAAAAGTTTTAGTTTTCGGGGGTAATAGCTACGTCCGTGGAAAAAATGAAGATATTAGACTATTTTATGATTGCACATGGTAAAGAATGTGATTAAAGGCTCTTTTCCTATTTCAAAAGTTTAGTTTTCGGGGGAAATAGCTACGTGTGTGGAAAAAATGAAGATATTAGACTATTTTATGATTGCACATGGTAAAGAATGTGATTAAAGGTCTTTTCTATTTCAAAAGTTTTAGTTTTCGGGGGTAATAGCTAGTCTGTGGAAAAAATGAAGATATTAGACTATTTTATGATTGCAAATGGTAAAGAATGTGATTAAAGGCTCTTTTCCTATTTCAAAACTTTTAGTTTTCGGGGGTAATAGCTACGTATGTGGAAAAAATGAAGATATTAGACTATTTTATGATTGCACATGGTAAGAATGTGATTAAAGGCTCTTTTCCTATTTCAAAAGTTTTAGTTTTCGGGGATAATAGCTACGTACGTGGAAAAAATAAGATATTAGACTATTTTATGATTGCAAATGGTAAAGAATGTGATTAAAGGCTCTTTTCCTATTTCAAAATTTTAGTTTTCGGGGGTAATAGCTACGTCCGTTTAAAAAATGAAGATATTAGACTATTTTATGATTGCACATGGTAAAGAATGTGATTAAAGGCTCTTTTCCTATTTCAAAAGTTTTAGTTTTCGGGTTTAATAGCTACGTCCGTGGAAAAAAATGAAGATATTAGACTATTTTATGATTGCCATGGTAAAGAATGTGATTAAAGGCTCTTTTCCTATTTCAAAAGTTTTAGTTTTCGAGGGTAATAGCTATGTCTGTGGAAAAAATGAAGATATTAGACTATTTTATGATTGCACATGGTAAAGAATGTTATTAAAGGCTCTTTTCCTATTTCAAAAGTTTTAGTTTTCGGGGGTAATAGCTACGTCCTTGAAAAAAAATGAAGATATTAGACTATTTTATGATTGCACATGGTAAAGAATGTGATTAAAGGCTCTTTTCCTATTTCAAAAGTTTTAGTTTTTGGGGGTAATAGCTACGTCCTGTGGAAAAAATGAAGATATTAGACTATTTTATGATTGCACATGTAAGAATGTGATTAAAGGCTCTTTTCCTATTTTAAAAGTTTTAGTTTTCGGGGGTAATAGCTACGTCTGTGGAAAAAATGAAGATATTAGACTATTTTATGATTGCACATGGTAAAGAATGTGATTAAAGGCTCTTTTTCTATTTCAAAAGTTTTAGTTTTCGGGGGTAATAGCTACTTCCGTGGAAAAAATGAAGATATTAGACTATTTTATGATTGGACATGGTAAAGAATATGATTAAAGGCTCTTTTCCTATTTCAAAAGTTTTAGTTTTCGGGGGTAATAGCTACGTCTGTGGAAAAAATGAAGATATTAGACTATTTTATGATTGCACATGGTAAAGAATGTGATTAAAGGCTCTTTTCCTATTTCAAAAGTTTTAGTTTTCGGGGATAATAGCTACGTCTGTGGAAAAAATGAAGATATTAGACTATTTTATGATTGCGCATGGTAAAGAATGTGATTAAAGGCTCTTTTTCTATTTCAAATGTCTTAGTTTTCGGGGTAATGGCTAGGTCTGTGGAAAAAATGAAGAGATTAGACTATTTTATGATACAAATGGTAAAGAATGTGATTAAAGGCTCTTTTCCTATTTCAAAAGTTTTAGTTTTCGGAGGTAATAGCTACGTCTGTGGAAAAAAAGAAGATATTAGACTATATTATGATTGCACATGGTAAAGAATGTGATTAAAGGCTCTTTTCCTATTTCAAAAGTTTTAGTTTTCGGGGGTAATAGCTACGTCCGTGGAAAAAATGAAGATATTAGACTATTTTATGATTGCACATGGTAAAGAATGTGATTAAAGGCTCTTTTCCTATTTCAAAAGTTTTAGTTTTCGGGGGTAATAGGTACGTCCGTGGAAAAAATGAAGATATTAGAATATTTTATGATTGCACATGGTAAAGAATGTGATTAAAGGCTCTTTTCCTATTTCAAAAGTTTTAGTTTTCGGGGGTAATAGCTACGTCCTTGGAAAAAATGAAGTATTAGACTATTTTATGATTGCCCATGGTAAAGAAAGTGATTAAAGGCTCTTTTCCTTTTTCAAAAGTTTTAGTTTTCGGGGGTAATAGCTACGTCCGTGGAAAAAATGAAGATATTAGACTATTTTGTGATTGCAAATGGTAAAGAATGTGATTAAAGACTATTTTCCTATTTCAAAATTTTAGTTTTCGGGGGGGTAATAGCTACGTCCGTGGAAAAAATGAAGATATTAGACTATTTTATGATTGCACATGGTAAAGAATGTGATTAAAGGCTCTTTTCCTATTTCAAAAGTTTTAGTTTTCGGGGGTAATAGCTACGTCTGGAAAAAAATGAAGATATTAGACTATTTTATGATTGCACATGGTAAAGAATGTGATTAAAGGCTCTTTTCCTATTTCAAAAGTTTTAGTTTTCGAGGGTAATAGCTATGTCTGTGGATAAAATGAAGATATTAGACCAATTTATGATTACAGATGGTAAAGAATGTGATTAAAGGCTCTTTTTCTATTTCAAAAGTTTTAGTTTTCGAGGGTAATAGCTATATCTGTGGAAAAAATGAAGATATTAGACTATTTTATGATTGCACATGGTAAAGAATGTGATTAAAGGCTCTTTTCCTATTTCAAAAGTTTTAGTTTTCGGGGGTAATAGCTACGTCCTTGGAAAAAAATGAAGATATTAGACTATTTTATGATTGTACATGGTAAAGAATGTGATTAAAGGCTCTTTTCCTATTTCAAAAGTTTTAGTTTTCGGGGGTAATAGCTACGTCCTTGGAAAAAATGAAGATATTAGACTATTTTATGATTGCACATGGTAAAGAATGTGATTAAAGGCTCTTTTCTATTTCAAAAGTTTTAGTTTTCGGGGGTAATAGCTAAGTCTGTGGAAAAAATGAAGATATTAGACTATTTTATGATTGCACTGGTAAAGAATGTGATTAAAGGCTCTTTTTCTATTTCAAAAGTTTTAGTTTTCGGGGGTAATAGCTACGTCCGTGGAAAAAATGAAGATATTAGACTATTTTATGATTGCACATGGTAAAGAATGTGATTAAAGGCTCTTTTCCTATTTCAAAAGTTTTAGTTTTCGGGGGTAATAGCTAAGTCTGTGGAAAAAATGAAGATATTAGACTATTTTATGATTGCAAATGGTAAAGAATGTGATTAAAGGCTCTTTTCCTATTTCAAAAGTTTTAGTTTTCGAGGGTAATAGCTATGTCTGTGGAAAAAATGAAGATATTAGACTATTTTATGATTGCACATGGTAAAGAATGTGATTAAAGGCTCTTTTCCTATTTCAAAAGTTTTAGTTTTCGGGGGTAATAGCTTCGTCCGTGGAAAAAATGAAGATATTAGACTATTTTATGATTGCACATGGTAAAGAATGTGATTAAAGGCTCTTTTCCTATTTCAAAAGTTTTAGTTTTCGGGGGTAATAGCTACGTCTGTGGAAAAAATGAAGATATTAGACTATTTTATGATTGCACATGGTAAAGAATGTGATAAAGGCTCTTTTCCTATTTCAAAAGTTTTAGTTTTCGGGTAATAGCTATGTCTGTGGAAAAAATGAAGATATTAGACTATTTTATGATTGCACATGGTAAAGAATGTGATTAAAGGCTCTTTTCCTATTTCAAAGTTTTAGTTTTCGGGTAATAGCTACGTCTGTGGAAAAAATGAAGATATTAGACTATTTTATGATTGCACATGGTAAAGAATGTGATTAAAGGCTCTTTTCCTATTTCAAAAGTTTTAGTTTTCGGGGTAATAGCTACGTCTGTGGAAAAAATGAAGATATTAGACTATTTTATGATTGCACATGGTAAAGAATGTGATTAAAGGCTCTTTTCCTATTTCAAAAGTTTTAGTTTTCGGGGGTAATAGCTAGTCTGTGGAAAAAATGAAGATATTAGACTATTTTATGATTGCACTGGTAAAGAATGTGATTAAAGGCTCTTTTCCTATTTCAAAAGTTTTAGTTTTCGGGGGTAATAGCTACGTCCGTGGAAAAAATGAAGATATTAGACTATTTTATGATTGCACATGGTAAAGAATGTGATTAAAGGCTCTTTTCCTATTTCAAAAGTTTTAGTTTTCGGGGGTAATAGCTACGTCTGTGGAAAAAATGAAGATATTAGACTATTTTATGATTGCATGGTAAAGAATGTGATTAAAGGCTCTTTTCCTATTTCAAAAGTTTTAGTTTTCGAGGGAATAGCTATGTCTGTGGAAAAAATGAAGATATTAGACTATTTTATGATTGCACATGGTAAAGAATGTGATTAAAGGCTCTTTTCCTATTTCAAAAGTTTTAGTTTTCGGGGGTAATAGCTACGTCTGTGGAAAAAATGAAGATATTAGACTATTTTATGATTGCACATGGTAAAGAATGTGATTAAAGGCTCTTTTCCTATTTCAAAAGTTTTAGTTTTCGGGGGTAATAGCTAGTCTGTGGAAAAAATGAAGATATTAGACTATTTTATGATTGCACATGGTAAAGAATGTGATTAAAGGCTCTTTTCCTATTTCAAAAGTTTTAGTTTTCGGGGTAATAGCTACGTCTGTGGAAAAAATGAAGATATTAGACTATTTTATGATTGCACATGGTAAAGAATGTGATTAAAGGCTCTTTTTCTATTTCAAAAGTTTTAGTTTTCGGGGGTAATAGCTACGTCTGTGGAAAAAATGAAGATATTAGACTATTTTATGATTGCACATGGTAAAGAATGTGATTAAAGGCTCTTTTCCTATTTCAAAAGTTTTAGTTTTCGGGGTAATAGCTATGTCTGTGGAAAAAATGAAGATATTAGACTATTTTATGATTGCACATGGTAAAGAATGTGATTAAAGGCTCTTTTCCTATTTCAAAAGTTTTAGTTTTCGGGTAATAGCTTCTGTGGAAAAAATGAAGATATTAGACTATTTTATGATTGCACATGGTAAAGAATGTGATTAAAGGCTCTTTTCCTATTTCAAAAGTTTTAGTTTTCGGGGGTAATAGCTACGTCCGTGGAAAAAATGAAGATATTAGACTATTTTATGATTGCACATGGTAAAGAATGTGATTAAAGGCTCTTTTCCTATTTCAAAAGTTTTAGTTTTCGGGGGTAATAGCTACGTCCGTGGAAAAAATGAAGATATTAGACTATTTTATGATTGCACATGGTAAAGAATGTGATTAAAGGCTCTTTTCCTATTTCAAAAGTTTTAGTTTTCGGGGGTAATAGCTACGTCTTGGAAAAAATGAAGATATTAGACTATTTTATGATTGACATGGTAAAGAATGTGATTAAAGGCTCTTTTCCTATTTCAAAAGTTTTAGTTTTCGGGGGTAATAGCTACGTCTTGGAAAAAATGAAGATATTAGACTATTTTATGATTGACATGGTAAAGAATGTGATTAAAGGCTCTTTTCCTATTTCAAAAGTTTTAGTTTTCGGGGGTAATAGCTACGTCTTGGAAAAAATGAAGATATTAGACTATTTTATGATTGCACATGGTAAAGAATGTGATTAAAGGCTCTTTTCCTATTTCAAAAGTTTTAGTTTTCGGGGGTAATAGCTACGTCCGTGGAAAAAATGAAGATATTAGACTATTTTATGATTGCACATGGTAAAGAATGTGATTAAAGGCTCTTTTCCTATTTCAAAAGTTTTAGTTTTCGAGGGTAATAGCTATGTCTGTGGAAAAAATGAAGATATTAGACTATTTCATGATTGCACATGGTAAAGAATGTGATTAAAGGCTCTTTTCCTATTTCAAAAGTTTTAGTTTTCGAGGGTAATAGCTACGTCTGTGGAAAAAATGAAGATATTAGACTATTTTATGATTGCACATGGTAAAGAATGTGATTAAAGGCTCTTTTCCTATTTCAAAAGTTTTAGTTTTCGGGGGTAATAGCTACGTCCTGGAAAAAATGAAGATATTAGACTATTTTATGATTGCACATGGTAAAGAATGTGATTAAAGGCTCTTTTCCTATTTCAAAAGTTTTAGTTTTCGGGGGTAATAGCTACGTCCGTGGAAAAAATGAAGATATTAGACTATTTTATGATTGCACATGGTAAAGAATGTGATTAAAGGCTCTTTTCCTATTTCAAAAGTTTTAGTTTTCGGGGTAATAGCTACGTCTGTGGAAAAAATGAAGATATTAGACTATTTTATGATTGCACATGGTAAAGAATGTGATTAAAGGCTCTTTTCCTATTTCAAAAGTTTTAGTTTTCGGGGGTAATAGCTATGTCTGTGGAAAAAATGAAGATATTAGACTATTTTATGATTGCACATGGTAAAGAATGTGATTAAAGGCTCTTTTCCTATTTCAAAAGTTTTAGTTTTCGGGGGTAATAGCTACGTCCGTGGAAAAAATGAAGATATTAGACTATTTTATGATTGCACATGGTAAAGAATGTGATTAAAGGCTCTTTTCCTATTTCAAAAGTTTTAGTTTTCGGGGTAATAGCTACGTCCGTGGAAAAAATGAAGATATTAGACTATTTTATGATTGCACATGGTAAAGAATGTGATTAAAGGCTCTTTTCCTATTTCAAAAGTTTTAGTTTTCGGGGGTAATAGCTACGTCCGTGGAAAAAATGAAGATATTAGACTATTTTATGATTGCACATGGTAAAGAATGTGATTAAAGGCTCTTTTCCTATTTCAAAAGTTTTAGTTTTCGGGGGTAATAGCTACGTCCTGTGGAAAAAATGAAGATATTAGACTATTTTATGATTGACATGGTAAAGAATGTGATTAAAGGCTCTTTTCCTATTTCAAAAGTTTTAGTTTTCGGGGTAATAGCTACGTCCGTGGAAAAAATGAAGATATTAGACTATTTTATGATTGCACATGGTAAAGAATGTGATTAAAGGCTCTTTTCCTATTTCAAAAGTTTTAGTTTTCGGGGGTAATAGCTACGTCCGTGGAAAAAATGAAGATATTAGACTATTTTATGATTGACATGGTAAAGAATGTGATTAAAGGCTCTTTTCCTATTTCAAAAGTTTTAGTTTTCGGGGTAATAGCTACGTCTTGGAAAAAATGAAGATATTAGACTATTTTATGATTGCACATGGTAAAGAATGTGATTAAAGGCTCTTTTCCTATTTCAAAAGTTTTAGTTTTCGGGGTAATAGCTACGTCTGTGGAAAAAATGAAGATATTAGACTATTTTATGATTGCACATGGTAAAGAATGTGATTAAAGGCTCTTTTCCTATTTCAAAAGTTTTAGTTTTCGGGGGTAATAGCTACGTCCGTGGAAAAAATGAAGATATTAGACTATTTTATGATTGCACATGGTAAAGAATGTGATTAAAGGCTCTTTTCCTATTTCAAAAGTTTTAGTTTTCGGGGGTAATAGCTACGTCTGTGGAAAAAATGAAGATATTAGACTATTTTATGATTGCACATGGTAAAGAATGTGATTAAAGGCTCTTTTCCTATTTCAAAAGTTTTAGTTTTCGGGGTAATAGCTACGTCTGTGGAAAAAATGAAGATATTAGACTATTTTATGATTGCACATGGTAAAGAATGTGATTAAAGGCTCTTTTCCTATTTCAAAAGTTTTAGTTTTCGGGGTAATAGCTACGTCTGTGGAAAAAATGAAGATATTAGACTATTTTATGATTGCACATGGTAAAGAATGTGATTAAAGGCTCTTTTCCTATTTCAAAAGTTTTAGTTTTCGGGGGTAATAGCTACGTCTGTGGAAAAAATGAAGATATTAGACTATTTTATGATTGCACATGGTAAAGAATGTGATTAAAGGCTCTTTTCCTATTTCAAAAGTTTTAGTTTTCGAGGGTAATAGCTACGTCTGTGGAAAAAATGAAGATATTAGACTATTTTATGATTGCACATGGTAAAGAATGTGATTAAAGGCTCTTTTCCTATTTCAAAAGTTTTAGTTTTCGGGGGTAATAGCTACGTCCGTGGAAAAAATGAAGATATTAGACTATTTTATGATTGCACATGGTAAAGAATGTGATTAAAGGCTCTTTTCCTATTTCAAAAGTTTTAGTTTTCGGGGTAATAGCTACGTCCGTGGAAAAAATGAAGATATTAGACTATTTTATGATTGCACATGGTAAAGAATGTGATTAAAGGCTCTTTTCCTATTTCAAAAGTTTTAGTTTTCGGGGGTAATAGCTACGTCCGTGGAAAAAATGAAGATATTAGACTATTTTATGATTGCACATGGTAAAGAATGTGATTAAAGGCTCTTTTCCTATTTCAAAAGTTTTAGTTTTCGGGGTAATAGCTACGTCTGTGGAAAAAATGAAGATATTAGACTATTTTATGATTGCACATGGTAAAGAATGTGATTAAAGGCTCTTTTCCTATTTCAAAAGTTTTAGTTTTCGGGGGTAATAGCTACGTCTGTGGAAAAAATGAAGATATTAGACTATTTTATGATTGCACATGGTAAAGAATGTGATTAAAGGCTCTTTTCCTATTTCAAAAGTTTTAGTTTTCGAGGGTAATAGCTACGTCTGTGGAAAAAATGAAGATATTAGACTATTTTATGATTGCACATGGTAAAGAATGTGATTAAAGGCTCTTTTCCTATTTCAAAAGTTTTAGTTTTCGGGGGTAATAGCTACGTCCGTGGAAAAAATGAAGATATTAGACTATTTTATGATTGCACATGGTAAAGAATGTGATTAAAGGCTCTTTTCCTATTTCAAAAGTTTTAGTTTTCGGGGGTAATAGCTACGTCCTGGAAAAAATGAAGATATTAGACTATTTTATGATTGCACATGGTAAAGAATGTGATTAAAGGCTCTTTTCCTATTTCAAAAGTTTTAGTTTTCGGGGTAATAGCTACGTCCGTGGAAAAAATGAAGATATTAGACTATTTTATGATTGCACATGGTAAAGAATGTGATTAAAGGCTCTTTTCCTATTTCAAAAGTTTTAGTTTTCGGGGGTAATAGCTACGTCCGTGGAAAAAATGAAGATATTAGACTATTTTATGATTGCACATGGTAAAGAATGTGATTAAAGGCTCTTTTCCTATTTCAAAAGTTTTAGTTTTCGGGGTAATAGCTACGTCCGTGGAAAAAATGAAGATATTAGACTATTTTATGATTGCACATGGTAAAGAATGTGATTAAAGGCTCTTTTCCTATTTCAAAAGTTTTAGTTTTCGGGGTAATAGCTACGTCTGTGGAAAAAATGAAGATATTAGACTATTTTATGATTGCACATGGTAAAGAATGTGATTAAAGGCTCTTTTCCTATTTCAAAAGTTTTAGTTTTCGAGGGGTAATAGCTACGTCTGGAAAAAATGAAGATATTAGACTATTTTATGATTGCACATGGTAAAGAATGTGATTAAAGGCTCTTTTCCTATTTCAAAAGTTTTAGTTTTCGGGGGTAATAGCTACGTCCGTGGAAAAAATGAAGATATTAGACTATTTTATGATTGCACATGGTAAAGAATGTGATTAAAGGCTCTTTTCCTATTTCAAAAGTTTTAGTTTTCGGGGTAATAGCTACGTCCTGGAAAAAAATGAAGATATTAGACTATTTTATGATTGCACATGGTAAAGAATGTGATTAAAGGCTCTTTTCCTATTTCAAAAGTTTTAGTTTTCGGGGGTAATAGCTACGTCTGTGGAAAAAATGAAGATATTAGACTATTTTATGATTGACATGGTAAAGAATGTGATTAAAGGCTCTTTTCCTATTTCAAAAGTTTTAGTTTTCGGGGGTAATAGCTACGTCCGTGGAAAAAATGAAGATATTAGACTATTTTATGATTGCACATGGTAAAGAATGTGATTAAAGGCTCTTTTCCTATTTCAAAAGTTTTAGTTTTCGGGGTAATAGCTACGTCTGGAAAAAATGAAGATATTAGACTATTTTATGATTGCACATGGTAAAGAATGTGATTAAAGGCTCTTTTCCTATTTCAAAAGTTTTAGTTTTCGGGGGTAATAGCTACGTCCGTGGAAAAAATGAAGATATTAGACTATTTTATGATTGCACATGGTAAAGAATGTGATTAAAGGCTCTTTTCCTATTTCAAAAGTTTTAGTTTTCGGGGGTAATAGCTACGTCCGTGGAAAAAATGAAGATATTAGACTATTTTATGATTGCACATGGTAAAGAATGTGATTAAAGGCTCTTTTCCTATTTCAAAAGTTTTAGTTTTCGGGGGTAATAGCTACGTCCGTGGAAAAAATGAAGATATTAGACTATTTTATGATTGCACATGGTAAAGAATGTGATTAAAGGCTCTTTTCCTATTTCAAAAGTTTTAGTTTTCGGGGGTAATAGCTACGTCCGTGGAAAAAATGAAGATATTAGACTATTTTATGATTGCACATGGTAAAGAATGTGATTAAAGGCTCTTTTCCTATTTCAAAAGTTTTAGTTTTCGGGGGTAATAGCTACGTCCGTGGAAAAAATGAAGATATTAGACTATTTTATGATTGCACATGGTAAAGAATGTGATTAAAGGCTCTTTTCCTATTTCAAAAGTTTTAGTTTTCGGGGTAATAGCTACGTCTGGAAAAAATGAAGATATTAGACTATTTTATGATTGCACATGGTAAAGAATGTGATTAAAGGCTCTTTTCCTATTTCAAAAGTTTTAGTTTTCGAGGGGTAATAGCTACGTCTGTGGAAAAAATGAAGATATTAGACTATTTTATGATTGCACATGGTAAAGAATGTGATTAAAGGCTCTTTTCCTATTTCAAAAGTTTTAGTTTTCGGGGGTAATAGCTACGTCTTGGAAAAAATGAAGATATTAGACTATTTTATGATTGCACATGGTAAAGAATGTGATTAAAGGCTCTTTTCCTATTTCAAAAGTTTTAGTTTTCGGGGTAATAGCTACGTCCTGGAAAAAAATGAAGATATTAGACTATTTTATGATTGCACATGGTAAAGAATGTGATTAAAGGCTCTTTTCCTATTTCAAAAGTTTTAGTTTTCGGGGGTAATAGCTACGTCCGTGGAAAAAATGAAGATATTAGACTATTTTATGATTGCACATGGTAAAGAATGTGATTAAAGGCTCTTTTCCTATTTCAAAAGTTTTAGTTTTCGGGGGTAATAGCTACGTCTGTGGAAAAAATGAAGATATTAGACTATTTTATGATTGCACATGGTAAAGAATGTGATTAAAGGCTCTTTTCCTATTTCAAAAGTTTTAGTTTTCGGGGGTAATAGCTACGTCCGTGGAAAAAATGAAGATATTAGACTATTTTATGATTGCACATGGTAAAGAATGTGATTAAAGGCTCTTTTCCTATTTCAAAAGTTTTAGTTTTCGGGGGTAATAGCTACGTCCGTGGAAAAAATGAAGATATTAGACTATTTTATGATTGCAATGGTAAAGAATGTGATTAAAGGCTCTTTTCCTATTTCAAAAGTTTTAGTTTTCGGGGGTAATAGCTACGTCCGTGGAAAAAATGAAGATATTAGACTATTTTATGATTGCACATGGTAAAGAATGTGATTAAAGGCTCTTTTCCTATTTCAAAAGTTTTAGTTTTCGGGGGTAATAGCTACGTCCGTGGAAAAAAATGAAGATATTAGACTATTTTATGATTGCACATGGTAAAGAATGTGATTAAAGGCTCTTTTCCTATTTCAAAAGTTTTAGTTTTCGGGGGTAATAGCTACGTCCGTGGAAAAAATGAAGATATTAGACTATTTTATGATTGCACATGGTAAAGAATGTGATTAAAGGCTCTTTTCCTATTTCAAAAGTTTTAGTTTTCGGGGGTAATAGCTACGTCCGTGGAAAAAATGAAGATATTAGACTATTTTATGATTGCACATGGTAAAGAATGTGATTAAAGGCTCTTTTCCTATTTCAAAAGTTTTAGTTTTCGGGGGTAATAGCTACGTCCGTGGAAAAAATGAAGATATTAGACTATTTTATGATTGCACATGGTAAAGAATGTGATTAAAGGCTCTTTTCCTATTTCAAAAGTTTTAGTTTTCGGGGGTAATAGCTACGTCCGTGGAAAAAATGAAGATATTAGACTATTTTATGATTGCACATGGTAAAGAATGTGATTAAAGGCTCTTTTCCTATTTCAAAAGTTTTAGTTTTCGGGGGTAATAGCTACGTCCGTGGAAAAAATGAAGATATTAGACTATTTTATGATTGCACATGGTAAAGAATGTGATTAAAGGCTCTTTTCCTATTTCAAAAGTTTTAGTTTTCGGGGGTAATAGCTACGTCCTTGGAAAAAATGAAGATATTAGACTATTTTATGATTGCACATGGTAAAGAATATGATTAAAGGCTCTTTTCCTATTTCAAAAGTTTTAGTTTTCGGGGTAATAGCTACGTCCGTGGAAAAAATGAAGATATTAGACTATTTTATGATTGCACATGGTAAAGAATGTGATTAAAGGCTCTTTTCCTATTTCAAAAGTGTTAGTTTTCGGGGGTAATAGCTACGTCTGTGGAAAAAATGAAGATATTAGACTATTTTATGATTGCACATGGTAAAGAATGTGATTAAAGGCTCTTTTCCTATTTCAAAAGTTTTAGTTTTCGGGGTAATAGCTACGTCCGTGGAAAAAATGAAGATATTAGACTATTTTATGATTGCACATGGTAAAGAATGTGATTAAAGGCTCTTTTCCTATTTCAAAAGTTTTAGTTTTCGAGGGGTAATAGCTACGTCTGTGGAAAAAATGAAGATATTAGACTATTTTATGATTGCACATGGTAAAGAATGTGATTAAAGGCTCTTTTCCTATTTCAAAAGTTTTAGTTTTCGGGGGTAATAGCTACGTCCGTGGAAAAAATGAAGATATTAGACTATTTTATGATTGCACATGGTAAAGAATGTGATTAAAGGCTCTTTTCCTATTTCAAAAGTTTTAGTTTTCGGGGGTAATAGCTACGTCCTGGAAAAAATGAAGATATTAGACTATTTTATGATTGCACATGGTAAAGAATGTGATTAAAGGCTCTTTTCCTATTTCAAAAGTTTTAGTTTTCGGGGGTAATAGCTACGTCCGTGGAAAAAATGAAGATATTAGACTATTTTATGATTGCACATGGTAAAGAATGTGATTAAAGGCTCTTTTCCTATTTCAAAAGTTTTGGTTTTCGGGGGTAATAGCTTTGTCCGTGGAAAAAATGAAGATATTAGACTATTTTATGATTGCACATGGTAAAGAATGTGATTAAAGGCTCTTTTCTTATTTCAAAAATTTTAGTTTTCGGGGGTAATAGCTACGTCCGTGGAAAAAATGAAGATATTAAACTATTTTATGATTGCACATGGTAAAGAATGTGATTAAAGGCTCTTTTCCTATTTCAAAAGTTTTAGTTTTCGGGGGTAATAGCTACGTCCTGGAAAAAAATGAAGATATTAGACTATTTTATGATTGAACATGGTAAAGAATGTGATTAAAGGCTCTTTTCCTATTTCAAAAATTTTAGTTTTCGGGGGTAATAGCTACGTCCGTGGAAAAAATGAAGATATTAGACTATTTTATGATTGCACATGGTAAAGAATGTGATTAAAGGCTCTTTTCCTATTTCAAAAGTTTTAGTTTTCGGGGGTAATAGCTTCTTCCGTGGAAAAAATGAAGATATTAAACTATTTCATGATTGCACATGGTAAAGAAAGTGATTAAAGGCTCTTTTCCTATTTCAAAAGTTTTAGTTTTCGGGAGTAATAGCTACGTCCTTGGAAAAAATGAAGATATTAGACTATTTTATGATTGCACATGGTAAAGAATGTGATTAAAGGCTCTTTTCCTATTTCAAAAGTTTTAGATTTCGGGATAATAGCTATGTCCGTGGAAAAAATGAAGATATTAAACTATTTTATGATTGCACATGGTAAAGAATGTGATTAAAGGCTCTTTTCCTATTTCAAAAGTTTTAGTTTTCGGGGGTAATAGCTACGTCCGTGGAAAAAAATGAAGATATTAGACTATTTTATGATTGCACATGGTAAAGAATGTGATTAAAGGCTCTTTTCCTATTTCAAAAGTTTTAGTTTTCGGGGGTAATAGCTACGTCTGTGGAAAAAATGAAGATATTAGACTATTTTATGATTGCACATTGTAAAGAATGTGATTAAAGGCTCTTTTCCTATTTCAAAAGTTTTAGTTTTCGGGGTAATAGCTACGTCTGTGGAAAAAATGAAGATATTAGACTATTTTATGATTGCGCATGGTAAAGAATGTGATTAAAGGCTCTTTTCCTATTTCAAAAGTTTTAGTTTTCGGGGGTAATAGCTACGTCCTTGGAAAAAATGAAGATATTAGACTATTTTATGATTGCACATGGTAAAGAATGTGATTAAAGGCTCTTTTCCTATTTCAAAAGTTTTAGTTTTCGGGGGTAATAGCTACGTCCGTGGAAAAAAATGAAGATATTAGACTATTTTATGATTGCACATGGTAAAGAATGTGATTAAAGGCTCTTTTCCTATTTCAAAAGTTTTAGTTTTCGGGGGTAATAGCTACTCTGTGGAAAAAATGAAGATATTAGACTATTTTATGATTGCACATGGTAAAGAATGTGATTAAAGGCTCTTTTCCTATTTCAAAAGTTTTAGTTTTCGGGGGTAATAGCTACGTCCGTGGAAAAAATGAAGATATTAGACTATTTTATGATTGCACATGGTAAAGAATGTGATTAAAGGCTCTTTTCCTATTTCAAAAGTTTTAGTTTTCGGGGGTAATAGCTACGTCCGTGGAAAAAATGAAGATATTAGACTATTTTATGATTGCAACATGGTAAAGAATGTGATTAAAGGCTCTTTTCCTATTTCAAAAGTTTTAGTTTTCGGGGGTAATAGCTACGTCCGTGGAAAAAATGAAGATATTAGACTATTTTATGATTGCACATGGTAAAGAATGTGATTAAAGGCTCTTTTCCTATTTCAAAAGTTTTAGTTTTCGGGGGTAATAGCTACGTCCGTGGAAAAAATGAAGATATTAGACTATTTTATGATTGCACATGGTAAAGAATGTGATTAAAGGCTCTTTTCCTATTTCAAAAGTTTTAGTTTTCGGGGTAATAGCTACGTCCTTGGAAAAAATGAAGATATTAGACTATTTTATGATTGCAATGGTAAAGAATGTGATTAAAGGCTCTTTTCCTATTTCAAAAGTTTTAGTTTTCGGGGTAATAGCTACGTCCGTGGAAAAAATGAAGATATTAGACTATTTTATGATTGCACATGGTAAAGAATGTGATTAAAGGCTCTTTTCCTATTTCAAAAGTTTTAGTTTTCGGGGGTAATAGCTACGTCCGTGGAAAAAAATGAAGATATTAGACTATTTTATGATTGCACATGGTAAAGAATGTGATTAAAGGCTCTTTTCCTATTTCAAAAGTTTTAGTTTTCGGGGGTAATAGCTACGTCTGTGGAAAAAATGAAGATATTAGACTATTTTATGATTGCACATGGTAAAGAATGTGATTAAAGGCTCTTTTCCTATTTCAAAAGTTTTAGTTTTCGGGGGTAATAGCTACGTCCGTGGAAAAAATGAAGATATTAGACTATTTTATGATTGCACATGGTAAAGAATGTGATTAAAGGCTCTTTTCCTATTTCAAAAGTTTTAGTTTTCGGGGGTAATAGCTACGTCCTGGAAAAAATGAAGATATTAGACTATTTTATGATTGCACATGGTAAAGAATGTGATTAAAGGCTCTTTTCCTATTTCAAAAGTTTTAGTTTTCGGGGGTAATAGCTACGTCCTGGAAAAAATGAAGATATTAGACTATTTTATGATTGCACATGGTAAAGAATGTGATTAAAGGCTCTTTTCCTATTTCAAAAGTTTTAGTTTTCGGGGTAATAGCTACGTCTGTGGAAAAAATGAAGATATTACTATTTTATGATTGCACATGGTAAAGAATGTGATTGAAGGCTCTTTTCCTATTTCAGAAGTTTTTGTTTTTGGGGGTAATAGCTACGTCCGTGGAAAAAATGAAGATATTAGACTATTTTATGATTGCACATGGTAAAGAATGTGATTAAAGGCTCTTTTCCTATTTCAAAAGTTTTAGTTTTCGGGGGTAATAGCTACGTCCGTGGAAAAAATGAAGATATTAGACTATTTTATGATTGCACATGGTAAAGAATGTGATTAAAGGCTCTTTTCCTATTTCAAAAGTTTTAGTTTTCGGGGGTAATAGCTACGTCCGTGGAAAAAATGAAGATATTAGACTATTTTATGATTGCACATGGTAAAGAATGTGATTAAAGGCTCTTTTCCTATTTCAAAAGTTTTAGTTTTCGGGGGTAATAGCTACGTCCGTGGAAAAAATGAAGATATTAGACTATTTTATGATTGCACATGGTAAAGAATGTGATTAAAGGCTCTTTTCCTATTTCAAAAGTTTTAGTTTTCGGGGGTAATAGCTACGTCCGGAAAAAATGAAGATATTAGACTATTTTATGATTGCACATGGTAAAGAATGTGATTAAAGGCTCTTTTCCTATTTCAAAAGTTTTAGTTTTCGGGGGTAATAGCTACTCTGTGGAAAAAATGAAGATATTAGACTATTTTATGATTGCACATGGTAAAGAATGTGATTAAAGGCTCTTTTCCTATTTCAAAAGTTTTAGTTTTCGGGGGTAATAGCTACGTCCGTGGAAAAAATGAAGATATTAGACTATTTTATGATTGCACATGGTAAAGAATGTGATTAAAGGCTCTTTTCCTATTTCAAAAGTTTTAGTTTTCGGGGGTAATAGCTACGTCCTGGAAAAAAATGAAGATATTAGACTATTTTATGATTGCACATGGTAAAGAATGTGATTAAAGGCTCTTTTCCTATTTCAAAAGTTTTAGTTTTCGGGGGTAATAGCTACGTCCGTGGAAAAAATGAAGATATTAGACTATTTTATGATTGCACATGGTAAAGAATGTGATTAAAGGCTCTTTTCCTATTTCAAAAGTTTTAGTTTTCGGGGGTAATAGCTACGTCCGTGGAAAAAATGAAGATATTAACTATTTTATGATTGCACATGGTAAAGAATGTGATTAAAGGCTCTTTTCCTATTTCAAAAGTTTTAGTTTTCGGGGTAATAGCTACGTCCTTGGAAAAAATGAAGATATTAGACTATTTTATGATTGCAATGGTAAAGAATGTGATTAAAGGCTCTTTTCCTATTTCAAAAGTTTTAGTTTTCGGGGTAATAGCTACGTCCGTGGAAAAAATGAAGATATTAGACTATTTTATGATTGCACATGGTAAAGAATGTGATTAAAGGCTCTTTTCCTATTTCAAAAGTTTTAGTTTTCGGGGGTAATAGCTACGTCCGTGGAAAAAATGAAGATATTAGACTATTTTATGATTGCACATGGTAAAGAATGTGATTAAAGGCTCTTTTCCTATTTCAAAAGTTTTAGTTTTCGGGGGTAATAGCTACGTCTGTGGAAAAAATGAAGATATTAGACTATTTTATGATTGCAAATGGTAAAGAATGTGATTAAAGGCTCTTTTCCTATTTCAAAAGTTTTAGTTTTCGGGGGTAATAGCTACGTCTGTGGAAAAAATGAAGATATTAGACTATTTTATGATTGCACATGGTAAAGAATGTGATTAAAGGCTCTTTTCCTATTTCAAAAGTTTTAGTTTTCGGGGGTAATAGCTACGTCCGTGGAAAAAATGAAGATATTAGACTATTTTATGATTGCACATGGTAAAGAATGTGATTAAAGGCTCTTTTCCTATTTCAAAAGTTTTAGTTTTCGGGGGTAATAGCTACGTCCGTGGAAAAAATGAAGATATTAGACTATTTTATGATTGCACATGGTAAAGAATGTGATTAAAGGCTCTTTTCCTATTTCAAAAGTTTTAGTTTTCGGGGGTAATAGCTACGTCTGTGGAAAAAATGAAGATATTAGACTATTTTATGATTGCACATGGTAAAGAATGTGATTAAAGGCTCTTTTCCTATTTCAAAAGTTTTAGTTTTCGGGGGTAATAGCTACGTCCGTGGAAAAAATGAAGATATTAGACTATTTTATGATTGCACATGGTAAAGAATGTGATTAAAGGCTCTTTTCCTATTTCAAAAGTTTTAGTTTTCGGGGGTAATAGCTACGTCCGTGGAAAAAAATGAAGATATTAGACTATTTTATGATTGCACATGGTAAAGAATGTGATTAAAGGCTCTTTTCCTATTTCAAAAGTTTTAGTTTTCGGGGGTAATAGCTACGTCCGTGGAAAAAATGAAGATATTAGACTATTTTATGATTGCACATGGTAAAGAATGTGATTAAAGGCTCTTTTCCTATTTCAAAAGTTTTAGTTTTCGGGGGTAATAGCTACGTCCGTGGAAAAAATGAAGATATTAGACTATTTTATGATTGCACATGGTAAAGAATGTGATTAAAGGCTCTTTTCCTATTTCAAAAGTTTTAGTTTTCGGGGGTAATAGCTACGTCCTTGGAAAAAATGAAGATATTAGACTATTTTATGATTGCACATGGTAAAGAATGTGATTAAAGGCTCTTTTCCTATTTCAAAAGTTTTAGTTTTCGGGGTAATAGCTACGTCCGTGGAAAAAATGAAGATATTAGACTATTTTATGATTGCACATGGTAAAGAATGTGATTAAAGGCTCTTTTCCTATTTCAAAAGTTTTAGTTTTCGGGGGTAATAGCTACGTCCGTGGAAAAAATGAAGATATTAGACTATTTTATGATTGCACATGGTAAAGAATGTGATTAAAGGCTCTTTTCCTATTTCAAAAGTTTTAGTTTTCGGGGGTAATAGCTACGTCCGTGGAAAAAATGAAGATATTAGACTATTTTATGATTGCACATGGTAAAGAATGTGATTAAAGGCTCTTTTCCTATTTCAAAAGTTTTAGTTTTCGGGGGTAATAGCTACGTCCGTGGAAAAAATGAAGATATTAGACTATTTTATGATTGCACATGGTAAAGAATGTGATTAAAGGCTCTTTTCCTATTTCAAAAGTTTTAGTTTTCGGGGGTAATAGCTACGTCCGTGGAAAAAAATGAAGATATTAGACTATTTTATGATTGCACATGGTAAAGAATGTGATTAAAGGCTCTTTTCCTATTTCAAAAGTTTTAGTTTTCGGGGGTAATAGCTACTTCTGTGGAAAAAATGAAGATATTAGACTATTTTATGATTGCACATGGTAAAGAATGTGATTAAAGGCTCTTTTCCTATTTCAAAAGTTTTAGTTTTCGGGGGTAATAGCTACGTCCGTGGAAAAAATGAAGATATTAAACTATTTTATGATTACACATGGTAAAGAATGTGATTAAAGGCTCTTTTCCTATTTCAAAAGTTTTAGTTTTCGGGGGTAATAGCTACGTCCTGGAAAAAAATGAAGATATTAGACTATTTTATGATTGCACATGGTAAAGAATGTGATTAAAGGCTCTTTTCCTATTTCAAAAGTTTTAGTTTTCGGGGGTAATAGCTACGTCCGTGGAAAAAATGAAGATATTAGACTATTTTATGATTGCACATGGTAAAGAATGTGATTAAAGGCTCTTTTCCTATTTCAAAAGTTTTAGTTTTCGGGGGTAATAGCTTCTTCCGTGGAAAAAATGAAGATATTAACTATTTTATGATTGCACATGGTAAAGAATGTGATTAAAGGCTCTTTTCCTATTTCAAAAGTTTTAGTTTTCGGGGTAATAGCTACGTCCTTGGAAAAAATGAAGATATTAGACTATTTTATGATTGCACATGGTAAAGAATGTGATTAAAGGCTCTTTTCCTATTTCAAAAGTTTTAGTTTTCGGGGTAATAGCTACGTCCGTGGAAAAAATGAAGATATTAAACTATTTTATGATTGCACATGGTAAAGAATGTGATTAAAGGCTCTTTTCCTATTTCAAAAGTTTTAGTTTTCGGGGGTAATAGCTACGTCCGTGGAAAAAAATGAAGATATTAGACTATTTTATGATTGCACATGGTAAAGAATGTGATTAAAGGCTCTTTTCCTATTTCAAAAGTTTTAGTTTTCGGGGTAATAGCTATGTCTGTGGAAAAAATGAAGATATTAGACTATTTTATGATTGCACATGGTAAAGAATGTGATTAAAGGCTCTTTTCCTATTTCAAAAGTTTTAGTTTTCGGGGGTAATAGCTACGTCTGTGGAAAAAATGAAGATATTAGACTATTTTATGATTGCACATGGTAAAGAATGTGATTAAAGGCTCTTTTCCTATTTCAAAAGTTTTAGTTTTCGGGGGTAATAGCTACGTCTTGGAAAAAATGAAGATATTAGACTATTTTATGATTGCACATGGTAAAGAATGTGATTAAAGGCTCTTTTCCTATTTCAAAAGTTTTAGTTTTCGGGGGTAATAGCTACGTCCGTGGAAAAAATGAAGATATTAGACTATTTTATGATTGCACATGGTAAAGAATGTGATTAAAGGCTCTTTTCCTATTTCAAAAGTTTTAGTTTTCGGGGGTAATAGCTACGTCTGTGGAAAAAATGAAGATATTAGACTATTTTATGATTGCACATGGTAAAGAATGTGATTAAAGGCTCTTTTCCTATTTCAAAAGTTTTAGTTTTCGGGGGTAATAGCTACGTCCTGGAAAAAATGAAGATATTAGACTATTTTATGATTGCACATGGTAAAGAATGTGATTAAAGGCTCTTTTCCTATTTCAAAAGTTTTAGTTTTCGGGGGTAATAGCTACGTCCGTGGAAAAAATGAAGATATTAGACTATTTTATGATTGCACATGGTAAAGAATGTGATTAAAGGCTCTTTTCCTATTTCAAAAGTTTTAGTTTTCGGGGGTAATAGCTACGTCCGTGGAAAAAATGAAGATATTAGACTATTTTATGATTGCACATGGTAAAGAATGTGATTAAAGGCTCTTTTCCTATTTCAAAAGTTTTAGTTTTCGGGGGTAATAGCTACGTCCGTGGAAAAAATGAAGATATTAGACTATTTTATGATTGCACATGGTAAAGAATGTGATTAAAGGCTCTTTTCCTATTTCAAAAGTTTTAGTTTTCGGGGTAATAGCTACGTCCGTGGAAAAAATGAAGATATTAGACTATTTTATGATTGCACATGGTAAAGAATGTGATTAAAGGCTCTTTTCCTATTTCAAAAGTTTTAGTTTTCGGGGGTAATAGCTACGTCTGTGGAAAAAATGAAGATATTAGACTATTTTATGATTGCACATGGTAAAGAATGTGATTAAAGGCTCTTTTCCTATTTCAAAAGTTTTAGTTTTCGGGGGTAATAGCTACGTCCTGGAAAAAATGAAGATATTAGACTATTTTATGATTGCACATGGTAAAGAATGTGATTAAAGGCTCTTTTCCTATTTCAAAAGTTTTAGTTTTCGGGGGTAATAGCTACGTCTGTGGAAAAAATGAAGATATTAGACTATTTTATGATTGCACATGGTAAAGAATGTGATTAAAGGCTCTTTTCCTATTTCAAAAGTTTTAGTTTTCGGGGGTAATAGCTACGTCCGTGGAAAAAATGAAGATATTAGACTATTTTATGATTGCACATGGTAAAGAATGTGATTAAAGGCTCTTTTCCTATTTCAAAAGTTTTAGTTTTCGGGGGTAATAGCTACGTCCGTGGAAAAAATGAAGATATTAGACTATTTTATGATTGCACATGGTAAAGAATGTGATTAAAGGCTCTTTTCCTATTTCAAAAGTTTTAGTTTTCGGGGTAATAGCTACGTCCGTGGAAAAAATGAAGATATTAGACTATTTTATGATTGCACATGGTAAAGAATGTGATTAAAGGCTCTTTTCCTATTTCAAAAGTTTTAGTTTTCGGGGGTAATAGCTACGTCCGTGGAAAAAATGAAGATATTAGACTATTTTATGATTGCACATGGTAAAGAATGTGATTAAAGGCTCTTTTCCTATTTCAAAAGTTTTAGTTTTCGGGGGTAATAGCTACGTCCGTGGAAAAAATGAAGATATTAGACTATTTTATGATTGCACATGGTAAAGAATGTGATTAAAGGCTCTTTTCCTATTTCAAAAGTTTTAGTTTTCGGGGGTAATAGCTACGTCCGTGGAAAAAATGAAGATATTAGACTATTTTATGATTGCACATGGTAAAGAATGTGATTAAAGGCTCTTTTCCTATTTCAAAAGTTTTAGTTTTCGGGGGTAATAGCTACGTCCTGGAAAAAAATGAAGATATTAGACTATTTTATGATTGCACATGGTAAAGAATGTGATTAAAGGCTCTTTTCCTATTTCAAAAGTTTTAGTTTTCGGGGGTAATAGCTACGTCCGTGGAAAAAATGAAGATATTAGACTATTTTATGATTGCACATGGTAAAGAATGTGATTAAAGGCTCTTTTCCTATTTCAAAAGTTTTAGTTTTCGGGGGTAATAGCTACGTCCGTGGAAAAAATGAAGATATTAGACTATTTTATGATTGCACATGGTAAAGAATGTGATTAAAGGCTCTTTTCCTATTTCAAAAGTTTTAGTTTTCGGGGGTAATAGCTACGTCTGTGGAAAAAATGAAGATATTAGACTATTTTATGATTGCACATGGTAAAGAATGTGATTAAAGGCTCTTTTCCTATTTCAAAAGTTTTAGTTTTCGGGGGTAATAGCTACGTCCGTGGAAAAAATGAAGATATTAGACTATTTTATGATTGCACATGGTAAAGAATGTGATTAAAGGCTCTTTTCCTATTTCAAAAGTTTTAGTTTTCGGGGGTAATAGCTACGTCCGTGGAAAAAATGAAGATATTAGACTATTTTATGATTGCACATGGTAAAGAATGTGATTAAAGGCTCTTTTCCTATTTCAAAAGTTTTAGTTTTCGGGGGTAATAGCTACGTCTGTGGAAAAAATGAAGATATTAGACTATTTTATGATTGCACATGGTAAAGAATGTGATTAAAGGCTCTTTTCCTATTTCAAAAGTTTTAGTTTTCGGGGGTAATAGCTACGTCCGTGGAAAAAATGAAGATATTAGACTATTTTATGATTGCACATGGTAAAGAATGTGATTAAAGGCTCTTTTCCTATTTCAAAAGTTTTAGTTTTCGGGGGTAATAGCTACGTCTTGGAAAAAATGAAGATATTAGACTATTTTATGATTGCAATGGTAAAGAATGTGATTAAAGGCTCTTTTCCTATTTCAAAAGTTTTAGTTTTCGGGGGTAATAGCTACGTCCGTGGAAAAAATGAAGATATTAGACTATTTTATGATTGCACATGGTAAAGAATGTGATTAAAGGCTCTTTTCCTATTTCAAAAGTTTTAGTTTTCGGGGGTAATAGCTACGTCTGTGGAAAAAATGAAGATATTAGACTATTTTATGATTGCACATGGTAAAGAATGTGATTAAAGGCTCTTTTCCTATTTCAAAAGTTTTAGTTTTCGGGGGTAATAGCTACGTCCGTGGAAAAAATGAAGATATTAGACTATTTTATGATTGCACATGGTAAAGAATGTGATTAAAGGCTCTTTTCCTATTTCAAAAGTTTTAGTTTTCGGGGGTAATAGCTACGTCCTGGAAAAAATGAAGATATTAGACTATTTTATGATTGCACATGGTAAAGAATGTGATTAAAGGCTCTTTTCCTATTTCAAAAGTTTTAGTTTTCGGGGGTAATAGCTACGTCCGTGGAAAAAATGAAGATATTAGACTATTTTATGATTGCACATGGTAAAGAATGTGATTAAAGGCTCTTTTCCTATTTCAAAAGTTTTAGTTTTCGGGGGTAATAGCTACGTCTGTGGAAAAAATGAAGATATTAGACTATTTTATGATTGCACATGGTAAAGAATGTGATTAAAGGCTCTTTTCCTATTTCAAAAGTTTTAGTTTTCGGGGGTAATAGCTACGTCCGTGGAAAAAATGAAGATATTAGACTATTTTATGATTGCACATGGTAAAGAATGTGATTAAAGGCTCTTTTCCTATTTCAAAAGTTTTAGTTTTCGGGGGTAATAGCTACGTCCGTGGAAAAAATGAAGATATTAGACTATTTTATGATTGCACATGGTAAAGAATGTGATTAAAGGCTCTTTTCCTATTTCAAAAGTTTTAGTTTTCGGGGGTAATAGCTACGTCCGTGGAAAAAATGAAGATATTAGACTATTTTATGATTGCACATGGTAAAGAATGTGATTAAAGGCTCTTTTCCTATTTCAAAAGTTTTAGTTTTCGGGGGTAATAGCTACGTCTGTGGAAAAAATGAAGATATTAGACTATTTTATGATTGCACATGGTAAAGAATGTGATTAAAGGCTCTTTTCCTATTTCAAAAGTTTTAGTTTTCGGGGGTAATAGCTACGTCCGTGGAAAAAATGAAGATATTAGACTATTTTATGATTGCACATGGTAAAGAATGTGATTAAAGGCTCTTTTCCTATTTCAAAAGTTTTAGTTTTCGGGGGTAATAGCTACGTCCGTGGAAAAAATGAAGATATTAGACTATTTTATGATTGCACATGGTAAAGAATGTGATTAAAGGCTCTTTTCCTATTTCAAAAGTTTTAGTTTTCGGGGGTAATAGCTACGTCTGTGGAAAAAATGAAGATATTAGACTATTTTATGATTGCACATGGTAAAGAATGTGATTAAAGGCTCTTTTCCTATTTCAAAAGTTTTAGTTTTCGGGGGTAATAGCTACGTCTGTGGAAAAAATGAAGATATTAGACTATTTTATGATTGCACATGGTAAAGAATGTGATTAAAGGCTCTTTTCCTATTTCAAAAGTTTTAGTTTTCGGGGGTAATAGCTACTCCGTGGAAAAAATGAAGATATTAGACTATTTTATGATTGCACATGGTAAAGAATGTGATTAAAGGCTCTTTTCCTATTTCAAAAGTTTTAGTTTTCGGGGGTAATAGCTACGTCCGTGGAAAAAATGAAGATATTAGACTATTTTATGATTGCACATGGTAAAGAATGTGATTAAAGGCTCTTTTCCTATTTCAAAAGTTTTAGTTTTCGGGGGTAATAGCTACGTCCGTGGAAAAAATGAAGATATTAGACTATTTTATGATTGCACATGGTAAAGAATGTGATTAAAGGCTCTTTTCCTATTTCAAAAGTTTTAGTTTTCGGGGGTAATAGCTACGTCCGTGGAAAAAATGAAGATATTAGACTATTTTATGATTGCACATGGTAAAGAATGTGATTAAAGGCTCTTTTCCTATTTCAAAAGTTTTAGTTTTCGGGGGTAATAGCTACGTCCGTGGAAAAAATGAAGATATTAGACTATTTTATGATTGCACATGGTAAAGAATGTGATTAAAGGCTCTTTTCCTATTTCAAAAGTTTTAGTTTTCGGGGGTAATAGCTACGTCTGTGGAAAAAATGAAGATATTAGACTATTTTATGATTGCACATGGTAAAGAATGTGATTAAAGGCTCTTTTCCTATTTCAAAAGTTTTAGTTTTCGGGGGTAATAGCTACGTCCGTGGAAAAAATGAAGATATTAGACTATTTTATGATTGCACATGGTAAAGAATGTGATTAAAGGCTCTTTTCCTATTTCAAAAGTTTTAGTTTTCGGGGGTAATAGCTACGTCCTGGAAAAAATGAAGATATTAGACTATTTTATGATTGCACATGGTAAAGAATGTGATTAAAGGCTCTTTTCCTATTTCAAAAGTTTTAGTTTTCGGGGGTAATAGCTACGTCCGTGGAAAAAATGAAGATATTAGACTATTTTATGATTGCACATGGTAAAGAA
>NW_027063651.1:0-27431 GCF_032884065.1 Artemia franciscana
TATCCAAGTCAAAATGCCAAACCCAATCATCATCGCTATCATTTTCAGTTTCGACACGTTTTGACTCTCGCTGTCCAGGTTGTTCTTCATCTAATTGCGTGGTTTTGCGTTCTTTAGCCGCAAGCCTTTTGGCATTAGCTCTTTGAGTAGCTTCCTCGGCTGTTTCTTCTGTTGTAGGATTTGGTAACATTCTATCTTTTTCAATGTTTTTCAATTTGTCAGTGTTCATTCTAACATTGACTGTTAGAAAAAATTTTACGTTCCAAGCATGCTAACACTCAACAATTTATAATAAACCTCAAAATTATAAATATCTGTTATAAGGTTTTCGAATTACTTTAATCTATTGTCAAAATATATAGAAATATTTATGCAATTCCCAGTTTCTACATTTTTAGTTTCAGTTTGCTTTTCAGTTTAGTTTAATTTTTATATATAGATAAGATATAATCTGGCGTAACGGACAGACAACTTATTTTTATATATATATATATATATATATATATATATATATATATATATATATATATATATATATATATATATATATATATATATATATATATATATATATATATATATATATATATATATACTAGCTGTTGGGGTGGCGCTTCGCGCCACCCCAACACCTAGTTGGTGGGGGCGCTTTGCGCCCCCCCCCAAGCCCCCCCGCGCGCGTAAGTCGTTACGCGCCATATTAGTTACGCGCCATTGTAGTTGTGTCCCTATGTCCCACCTGTGAATATAGATATATATCTATATATATATATAAAAATAAGTTGTCTGTGTGTGGATCTGTGGATCAGGTGACGTCACCTGAAAAAACTGGATCAGGTGACGTCAAAACTGAAAAAACTAAAAAAGGCAAAAACTACAAAAAAAAACTAAAAACTAATAAAAAAAATAAAAAAGCTAAAAAACTAAAAAAACTAAAAAAAGGCAAAAACTACAAAAAAACTAAAAACTAATAAAAAAGCTAAAAAACTAAAAAAACTAAAAAAAGGCAAAAACTACAAAAAAACTAAAAACTAATAAAAAAAATAAAAAAGCTAAAAAACTAAAAAAACTAAAAAAGGTAAAAAACTAAAAAAACTAAAAACTAAAAAAAAGGAAAAAACTGAAAAATAAACTAAAATAAAGGTAAAAACCAATAAAAAACTAAAAAAAAAACTGAAAAAACTAAAAAAAGGCAAAAACTACAAAAAAAAAACTAAAAACTAATAAAAAAAGTAAAAAAGCTAAAAAACTAAAAAAACTAAAAAAAACTAAAAAAAGGTAAAAAACTAAAAAAAATAAAAAATAAAAAAAACTAAAAAAAAGGAAAAAATTGAAAAATAAGCTAAAATAAAGGTAAAAACCAATAAAAAACTAAAAAGAAAAAAAGGAAAAAACTAAAAAAAATTTTCATCTAAAAAACTAAAAAAAACTAAAAAAGGTAAAAACTAAAAGAACTAAAAAAGAAAAAAATAAATGACGACACTCAAAGAGAAAGCGACCAGGACAAAAGGAATGTTCGATTAGCAATCAACAAAGTACCGGGACACAGGGAGTATAAATGACGACCAGGACATAAGTAAAAAAAAAAACTAACAAAACTAAAAAGAAGGTAAAAACTACAAAAAAACTAAAAAGAAAAAAAAAACTAAAAACTAATAAAAAAACTAAAAAATCTAAAAATCTAAATAAACTAAAAAAGAAAAAAAAAGGAAAAAAATAAAGGAGAAAAACAAAACTAAAAAACGAATGTATATACAGACCGGGACACCGGGATACAAATGACGACCGGGACACAGGGAATATAAATGACGACTGGGAGACAGGGACACAACTACAACGGGGACACCGGGGGAAACAGGGGGATATAAATGACGACCGGGACAAAAAAACTAAAAGAAAAAAAAACTAAAAACTAATAAAAAAACTAAAAAATCTAAAAATCTAAATAAACTAAAAAAAAAAAAAAAG
The DNA here is from genome assembly GCF_032884065.1 of Artemia franciscana. Lineage (NCBI taxonomy): Eukaryota > Metazoa > Arthropoda > Branchiopoda > Anostraca > Artemiidae > Artemia > Artemia franciscana. Next base: position 1,969 of record NW_027063651.1, read on the forward strand.
GAAAAAAAATAAAGGAGAAAAACAAAACTAAAAAACGAATGTATATACAGACCGGGACACCGGGATACAAATGACGACCGGGACACAGGGAATATAAATGACGACCGGGACACAGGGACACAACTACAACGGGGACACCGGGGGAAACAGGGGGATATAAATGACGACCTGGACAAAAAAAGGTCAAAACCAATAAAAAAAACTAAAAGGAAAAAAAGGGAAAAAATTAAAAATTTATTTCATCTTATACCAATTCAAAAACGAATGTATACCGGGATGACGACCGGGACACAGGGAATATAAATGACGACCGGGACGCAGGGACACAACTACAACGGTGACGCCGGGGGCACAGGGGGGACATAAATGACGACGGGGACACAGGCAATGTTCGATTAGCAATCACCATCAACAAAGCTCAAGGGGCAACAAAGCTCACCATCAAACAAAGACGAACGGGACGCTCAAAGAGAAATTACAGACTGGAACACTGGGACACAAATGACGACCGGGATACTGGGAATATAAATGACGACCGGGACATAGGGAATGTTCAATTAGCAATCACCATCAACAAAGCTCAAGGGCAATCATTAGAATCATGAGGTATAGATCTGAATATGGATTGTTTTTCCCATGGACAATTATATGTTGCATGTTCAAGAGTCGGTAAACCTGACAATCTAAATAAATGACGACACTCAAAGAGAAAGCGACCGGGACAAAAGGAATGTTCGATTAGCAATCAACAAAGCACCGGGACACAGGGAGTATAAATGACGACCAGGACATAAGTAAAAAAAACTAAAAAAAAGGGTAAAAACTACAAAAAAACTAAAAAGAAAAAAATATATAAAATACGATGGATATATAAATGACGATGGCGACTCAGGGAATGGTCGATTAGCAATCACCATCAACAAAGCTCAAGGGCAATCATTAGAATCATGAGGTATAGATCTGAATACGGATTGTTTTCCCATGGACCATTATATGTTGCATGTTCAAGAGTCGGTAAACCTGACAATCTATTTATATGCACAGACAATGGGACAGCAAAGAATGTTGTATATTCGCAAGTTTTACGTAGTTAAAAACATATATATATATATGTATATATATATACTAGCTGTTGGGCTGGCGCTTCGCGCCACCCCAACACCTAGTTGGTGGGGCGCTTCGCTCCCCCCCAAGCCCCCCCGTGCGCGTAAGTCGTTACGCGCCATTGTAGTTGTGTCCCTATGTCCCACCTGTGAATATAGATATATATATATATATATATATATATATATATATATATATATATATATATATATATATATATATGTATATATATATATATATATATATATATATATATATATATATATATATATATATATATATATATATATATATATATATATATATATATATATATATATATATATATATATATATATATATATATATATATATATATATATATATATATATATATATATATATATGGTTTTAACTACGTAAAACTTGCGAATATACAACATTCTTTGCTGTCCCATTGTCTTTGCATATAAATAGATTGTCAGGTTTACCGACTCTTGAACATGCAACATATAATGGTCCATGGGAAAACAATCTGTATTCAGATCTATACCTCATGATTCTAATGATTGCCCTTGAGCTTTGTTGATGGTGATTGCTAATCGACCATTCCCTGTCCCGGTGTCCCGGTCGTCATTTATATCCCCCTGTAACCCCCGGTGTCCCCGTTGTAGTTGTGTCCCTGTGTCCCGGTCGTCATTTATATTCCCTGTGTCCCGGTCGTCATTTGTATCCCGGTGTCCCGGTCTGTATATACATTCGTTTTTTAGTTTTGTTTTTCTCCTTTATTTTTTTTCCTTTTTTTTCTTTTTTAGTTTATTTAGATTTTTAGATTTTTTAGTTTTTTTATTAGTTTTTAGTTTTTTTTTCTTTTTAGTTTTTTTGTAGTTTTTACCTTCTTTTTAGTTTTGTTAGTTTTTTTTTTTACTTATGTCCTGGTCGTCATTTATACTCCCTGTGTCCCGGTGCTTTGTTGATTGCTAATCGAACATTCCTTTTGTCCTGGTCGCTTTCTCTTTGAGTGTCGTCATTTATTTTTTTCTTTTTTAGTTCTTTTAGTTTTTACCTTTTTTAGTTTTTTTAGTTTTTTAGATGAAATTTTTTTTTAGTTTTTTCCTTTTTTTCTTTTTAGTTTTTTATTGGTTTTTACCTTTATTTTAGCTTATTTTTCAGTTTTTTCCTTTTTTTTATTTTTTTTTTTTTTTTATTTTTTTTAGTTTTTTACCTTTTTTTAGTTTTTTTTATTTTTTTTATTTTTTAGCTTTTTTACTTTTTTTATTAGTTTTTAGTTTTTTTTGTAGTTTTTGCCTTTTTTTAGTTTTTTCAGTTTTTTTTTTAGTTTTTTATTGGTTTTTACCTTTATTTTAGCTTATTTTTCAGTTTTTTCCTTTTTTTTAGTTTTTTTTAGTTTTTAGTTTTTTTAGTTTTTTACCTTTTTTTAGTTTTTTTTAGTTTTTTTAGTTTTTTAGCTTTTTTATTTTTTTTTATTAGTTTTTAGTTTTTTTGTAGTTTTTGCCTTTTTTTAGTTTTTTTAGTTTTTTAGCTTTTTTATTAGTTTTTAGTTTTTTTTGTAGATTTTGCCTTTTTTAGTTTTTTTTGTAGTTTTTGCCTTTTTTAGTTTTTTCAGTTTTGACGTCACCTGATCCAGTTTTTTCAGGTGACGTCACCTGATCCACGATCCACAGATCCACAGACAACTTATTTTTATATATATATATATATATATATATATACTAGCTGTTGGGGTGGCGCTTCGCGCCACCCCAACACCTAGTTGGTGGGGCGCTTCGCGCCCCCCCCCCCCCAAGCCCCCCCGCGCGCGTAAGTCGTTACGCGCCATAATAGTTACGCGCCATTGTAGTTGTGTCCCTATGTCCCACCTGTAAATATAGATAGATATATATATATATATATATATATATATATATATATATATATATATATATATATATATATATATATATATATATATATATGGTTTTAACTACGTAAAACTTGCGAATATACAACATTCTTTGCTGTCCCATTGTCTTTGCATATAAATAGATTGTCAGGTTTACCGACTCTTGAACATGCAACATATAATGGTCCATGGGAAAACAATCTGTATTCAGATCTATACCTCATGATTCTAATGATTGCCCTTGAGCTTTGTTGATGGTGATTGCTAATCGACCATTCCCTATGTCCCGGTCGTCATTTATATTCCCAGTATCCCGGTCGTCATTTGTGTCCCAGTGTTCCAGTCTGTAATTTCTCTTTGAGCGTCCCGTTCGTCTTTGTTTGATGGTGAGCTTTGTTGCCCCTTGAGCTTTGTTGATGGTGATTGCTAATCGAACATTGCCTGTGTCCCCGTCGTCATTTATGTCCCCCCCTGTGCCCCCGGCGTCACCGTTGTAGTTGTGTCCCTGCGTCCCGGTCGTCATTTATATTCCCTCTGTCCGGTCGTCATCCCGGTATACATTCGTTTTTGAATTGGTATAAGATGAAATAAATTTTTAATTTTTTCCCTTTTTTTCCTTTTAGTTTTTTTTTATTGGTTTTGACCTTTTTTTAGGTTTTTTAGTTTTTTTATTTTTTCTTTTTAGTTTTTTTTGAAGTTTTTATCTTTTTAGTTTTTTTTTTTAGTTTTCTTTTTCTCCTTTATTTTTCAGTTTTTTTCTTTTTTTATTTTTTTTTTCTTTTTTAGTTCTTTTAGTTTTTACCTTTTTTAGTTTTTAGATGAAAATTTTTTTTAGTTTTTTTCCTTTTTTTCTTTTTAGTTTTTTATTGGTTTTTACCTTTTTTTTAGCTTTTTCAGTTTTTTTTTGTTTTTTCTTTTTACATTTTTAGTTTTTATCTTTTTTATTTTTTTTATTTTTATTAATTTTATTAGTTTTCTTTTTCTCTTCTATTTTTCAGTTATTTCCTTTTTTTTAAGTTTTTTTTTAGTTTTTAGTTTAGGTTTTTTTTTAGTTTTTAGTTTTTTAGTTTTTTTTAGTTTTTTTAGTTTTTTAGCTTTTTTATTTTTTTTATTAGTTTTTAGTTTTTTTTGTAGTTTTTGCCTTTTTTTAGTTTTTTCAGTTTTTTTTTTAGTTTTTAGTTTTTTATCTTTTTTAGCCTAACCAGGATTTGAACCTGGGTTTCAAATTTTTACCAAGTTTTTTTCAAGTTTTTACCTTTTTTAGTTTTTTTAGTTTTTTAGATGAAAATTTTTTTAGTTTTTTTCCTTTTTTTCTTTTTAGTTTTTTATTGGTTTTTACCTTTTTTTTAGCTTTTTTAGTTTTTTTCGTTTTTTCTTTTTACTTTTTTTTTAGTTTTTATCTTTTTTATTTTTTTTTTATTTTTATTCTTAATTTTATTACTTTTCTTTTTCTCTTCTATTTTTCAGTTTTTTCCTTTTTTTAAGTTTTTTTTTAGTTTTTAGTTTTTTTAGTTTTTTTTTCCTTTTTTTCTTTTTAGTTTTTATTGTTTTTTACCTTTTTTTTTAGCTTTTTTAGTTTTTTTTTCGTTTTTTCTTTTTACTTTTTTTTTTAGTTTTTATCTTTTTTATTTTTTTTTATTTTATTCTTAATTTTATTAGTTTTCTTTTTCTCTTCTATATTTCAGTTTTTTCCTTTTTTTTAAGTGTTTTTTTTAGTTTTTAGTTTTTTTAGTTTTTTAGTTTTTTTAGTTTTTTTAGTTTTTTAGCTTTTTTAATTTTTTTATTAGTTTTTAGTTTTTTTTGTAGTTTTTGCCTTTTTTTAGTTTTTTCAGTTTTTTTTTTAGTTTTTAGTTTTTTACCTTTTTTAGCCTAACCAGGATTTGAACCTGGGACGTCACCTGATCCACAGATCCACAGACAACTTATTTTTATATATATAGAAGATATATATATATATATATATATATTGACTACGTTGTTTTTGACTACGTAAAACTTGCGAATATACAACATTCTTTGCTGTCCCATTGTCTGTGCATATAAATAGATTGTCAGGTTTACCGACTCTTGAACATGCAACATATAATTGTCCATGGGAAAAACAATCCGTATTCAGATCTATACGTCATTTTTCTAATGATTGCCCTTGAGCTTTGTTGCTGGTGATTGCTAATCGAACGTACCCTGTGTCCCGGTCGTCATTTTTGTCCCGGTGTCCCTGTCTGTAATTTCTCTTTGAGTGTCCCGGTCGTCATTTATATTCCTTGTGTCCCGGTCGTCATTTGTGTCCTGGTGTCCTGGTCTGTAGTCTCATCTTTTAATGACGTCATATACAATGCCTTATATACTTATAATGACGTCATATGCAAACCCATAAACAAACAAAAATGCATACATACAACTTATTTATATATATATATATATATATATATATATAGTTTCTTTTTTAGTTTTGCATCTTTTTAATTTTTTTAGCTTTTTTCTTTTTAGTTTTTTACCTTTTTTATTTTTTTCCTTTCTTTAATGTTTTTTTTAGGTTTTTTCTTTTTTTTAGTTTTTTTCGCGCCATATTAGTTACGCGCCATTGTAGTTGTGTCCCTGTGTCCAACCTGTGAATATAGATAGATATATATGTATATGTTTTTGACTACGTAAAACTTGCGAATATACAACATTCTTCGCTGTCCCATTGTTTGTGCATATAAATAGATTGTCAGGTTTATCGACTCTTGAACATGCAACATATAATTTTCCATGGGAAAAACAATCCGTATTCAGATCTATACCTCATTTTTCTAATGATTGCCATTAAGCTTTGTTGATGGTGATTGCTAATCGAACATTCCCTGTGTCCTTGTCGTCATTTATGTATCCCCCCTGTACCCCCGGCGTCCCCGTTGTAGTTGTGTCCCTTTGTCTCGGTCGTCATTTATATTCCCTGTGTCCCGGTCGTTATTTGTGTCCCGGTGTCACAGTCTGTAATTTCTCCTTGAGTGTCCCGGTCGTCATTTATATTCCCGGTGTCCCGGTCGTCATTTGTGTCCTTGTGTCCCGGTCTGTAATTTTGTCAGTCGACAAACACCTTCATGACGGCATAAAGCTCAATCCTTATAATGACGTCAATCGACAAACATGACGTCAGTCGACAAACAAACATGACGTCAGTCAACACACAAACAAACAACTTATTTTTAAAAAATATATAAAAGAAAATAGATAAGTTGTTTGTGTGTTGTGTGTTGACTGACGCCATGCATGTTTGTCGACTGACGTCATTGCAAAGATTGAGCATTATGCCGTTATGAAGTTGTTTGTCGACTCACGCATGTTTGTTCTGACGTCAAAGGCTTTGTATATGACGTCATTATAAGTATATAAGAAGGCCTTTCAAAGACAAATTTTTAATATAGATTTTGAAATGACAGAAGAACCTACAATGGCAACAGCCGAGGAAGCTGCTCAAAGAGTCTATGCCAAAAGGCTTGAGATTAATAGCGAAAGTATGAAAAGAAAGCGTGCCGAGGAATCACAGGCTAATAGAGAAAGTATGAAAAGAAAGCGTGCCGAGGAATGACAACAACAGCGTGAAAACAGGCTTGTGTCTCAAAGAGAAATCACCAAAAGAAAGCGTGCGGAGGAATCACAAGAGCAACCAAGAAATTTTCGCCTGACATTCAGGTACAACCCAGTCGATGATTATAGCTTGATTAGACGTGTTGAAATCGGGACTATGTCTAAAATTTGTCCCTACCGCAAGTCCTTAAAATTTAATGATTAAACAATGGGAATGTTTTGCGCCTCAGGAAAAGTTAAACTTCCTCAACTGGCTGCACTACCAGAGCCATTGAAGACTTTCCTTACTGGAACTACTTCAGAATCTAAGCGTTTTTTGTCACAAATCAGAAAATATAACTCATGTTTCCAAATGACGTCGTTTGGAGCCCAAATCGAAAATCCAGATCAATTTAAGTCTACTTTCAAAGTAAAAGGGCAAATTTATCATAGAGTAGGGTCCCTTCTACCATTCTCAGGCGAGAATCGTAAATTTTTGCAATTGTACTTCATCAGTGATAGAAATTCTGAATTGAATGCACGTTGCGAAATTTCTCCCAACGTTGAAAGGACAATCGTTTCCCAATTGCAACATCTTTTCCACGAAAATAATAATTTAGTGCGTCTGTTCAAAACAGCCATCGATTTGATGCCTACTGATACGCATAAAATTGTTATTTCCGCTGACAAAATGCCTCCTGGCCAACATGTGCGTAGATATAATGCTCCAACTATCGACGAAGTGGCAATCGTTAGGGTCGGTGATCAGTTTTTACCTCGAGATGTTATTCTTCATAAGCCAAACGCTCAGTTGGTAAGAATTGGGGATCATTAAGAATCATTTTTGGGGATGGAGCCGACGGCTATCGCTTAATAATAAATTGCAAGATCCATCCAGTAACAAACAATCGTATCAGAAATGCAGCGCAATGCATTATTATTCCTATAGACTAATGATTTGCCAGGATGAAGACAATTATATTTTAAAATATCGTCAATTGTTTCACCAATACATCGTTGATATGTATGCAAAAATTGAATCAGAACGTTTGCTATTTATCCGTCTGAATCAGACCAAGCTCCGCTCTGAACAATACATTCATTTGCGAGATGCAGTTGTAAATGACGGTAATCCACAAACGTTGGAAGATTAAAGATTTTACCCTCGTCACATGCTGGCAGTCCCCATCATATGCATGAATATGCTCAAGATGCTATTGCGTATGTTCGTCTTTATGGTCGTCCAGATTTATTTGTTACATTTACATGTAATCAATCTTGGGACGAGATACGGCAGCTTTTATTTCAAGGACAATCGGCGGTTCATAGACATGACATTACGGCCCGTGTCTTCCGGCAAAAGTTGAAATCACTGATAAACTACATAGTAAAACTTAAAGTGTTTGGGTCAGTGCGATGCTGGATGTATTCAGTGGAATGGCAAAAACGAGGATTGCCACACGCACATATTTTAATCTGGCTACATGATAAAATTACCATGCATGGCCAAAGGAAGCTGCACAAAGCAATATCCTCGACTTTTTGTACCCAACACAATTACTGGCAATGATGGTTACCCACAATATAGAAGAAGATCTACTGAAGATGGAGGTAAAAGAGCAATAATAAAGAAGCATAACAATACCACCATCGAAGTAGATAATCAGTGGGTTGTTCCATATTCACCTTTATTGTCAGAAACATTGAATGCACACATAAACGTTGAATAATGTAACTTCGTAAAGGCAATTAGATACATATGTAAGTACGTCACAGAAGGCAGTGACATGGCAGTTTTTGGCTTGCAGACCGAAATCAGTGATATCGATGAAATCGTACAATATAAGGCTGGAATATACAATAGCAGTAATGAAGCTGTTTGGCGAATTCTATAATTTTCTATACATGAACGAAGTCCAGCTGTTGTTCACTTAGGGGTACATTTACAGAATGGACAACGTGTGTACTTTTTAGAATGCAACGTGCGACAAAGAGCCCTGAATCCACCGGATACAACGTTGACTGCTTTCTTTTTGTTGTGTCAAAATGATTCTTTTGCAAAACATCTGCTGTATACTGAAGTGCCTTCTTATTACACGTGGAATGCTAAAAATAAAGTATTTGAACGTCGAAAACAGGGCAAGTCAGTCGACGGCCAACCTACCATCTTCAAAGACACCACGATAGAAAGACTACACTATTCACTCCAATCAACATGAATGCTTCTTTATCCGCCTGCTTTTGGTGAGTGTACCCGGTACGACGTCCTTTGAATATTTGAGAACTGTAAACGGTATTATACATGACACTTATCGTAGTGCATGCCAAGCTCTGAATTTATTGGAGAATGATCAACATTGGGATAACTGTATCAATGACGCGTGCGAAACGTACACTCCAAGTCAAATTCGTGCATTGTTTGGAATCGTACTAACAACTTGCTCTCCTTCAGCTCCTACAGAGTTATGGGGAAAATATAAATCGAAAATGGCCTAGGATATACTCCATCGAAAACGGATAGAGACGTCAGATATGACTTTTGATTTTACATCAGAAATTTATAACTACACTTTAGTTATTATTGAAGATTTGTGCGTATGTATGGCAAACAAACCTCTTCGGGGTTTGGGAATGCCTTCACCTAACGTAACGCTGCTGCTTAAACATGTGTAGAATTGGATTGTGAACAAAATTACAGCACGAGTGATCTATTGTCGTATTTACAAAATAACATTTGTAAGTTAAAGTCTGAGCAAAAGGACTTTTATGATAAGATAATGCATTGTGTCAATAACAACGTTAGAGAAATTTTTTTTTGGATGCGCCAGGAGTTACTGGTAAAACATTTGTGATAAAATTGATTCTGGCATCAATTCGATCAAAAAATTATATAGCGTTGGCAATTGCGTCGTCCGGAATAGCCACAACGTTGCTGCCTGGTGGAAGAACTGCTCATTCCGCTTTGAAATTGCCTCTAAATTTTCATTCTACAGAAACTACCACGTGCAATATTTCGAAATCATCAGGGATGGGTAAAGTATTGCAGCAATGCAAACTTATTATTTGGGACGAGTGCACAATGGCACACAAAAAATCGCTTGAGGCTCCGGATCAATCATTGAGGAGATTTGCGAGGGAATTCGAAACCCTTTGGCAGCACATTAATATTGCTTGCGGGAGATTTCAGGCAAACATTACCTATAATACCTAGATCAACCCCTGCAAACAAAATGAATGCTTGCCTGAAAAATTCTAATTTATGGTCACACGTAAAGACATTAAAATTAACTACAAATATGCGTGTCCGATTGCAAAACGATGACTCTGGTCAAACATTTCATATCAGTTGCTGGCAATTGGAAACGGAAAGCTCCCAGTAGACTCAATTTCAGGACGTATACAACTACCTGCATAATTCTGTAATTTAGTGACGTCCAAGAATGAATTGATTGAAAAAGTATTTCCGAATATTCTAACCTATTATAAAAATCATAAATGGCTAAAAGATCGAGCGATTCTGGCAGCCAAGAATAAAGACGTCCACGAAATCAACAATATTGTTTCAACCAAGATTCGAGAATAGGCAGTCCTTTACAAGTCAGTCGACACACTTCTGGAACCAAATGAAGCGGTTATTAATCCATCTGAATTTTTAAATTCCCTGGATCTCCCAGGGTCTCCACCACACGTGCTACAACTAAAAATAGGCGTACTAATAATACTGTTACGAATTATTAACCCACGAAAGCTTTGCAAAGGCACGTGACATGTCGTAATAAAATGGAAAACGTAATAGAGGCAACAATCTTGACAGGGCCTTTTGAGGGTAAGGCTGTTCTTATTCCTCGCATTCCCATGATTCCAACGGATCTGCCTATTCAATGTAATAGATTAAAATTCCCAATTTCGATTAACATTTGCAATCACCATCAACGAAGCTCAAGGGCAATCATTAGAAAAACGCGGTATAGATCTTAATACAGATTGTTTTTTTCCATGGACAAGTGTATGTTGCATGTTCGAGGGTCGGTAAACATGACAATCTATTTATATACATAGACAATGGGACAGCAAACAATGTTGTAGATTCGCAAGTTTTACTTAATTTATAGTGTATATGTGGGTTTGCATATGACGTCATTATAAGTATATAAGACTTTGTATATGCACAGACAATGGGACAGCGAAAAATGTTGTATATTCGCAAGTTTTACGTAGTAAAAAAAACACACACATATATATATATATATATATATATATATATATATATATATCTATATATATAAAAATAAGTTGTCTGTGGATCTGTGGATCGAGGATCAGGTGACGTCATGTTTCGGCTGACGTCATGAAATTAGTTGCCATCATTTTGCTTTGAAGGTGACGTCATTCAAGTTATATAAGACATATGTTCGCGTAGAATTCTATTAATGTTTAAGTTTACAATGACTGATGAAGATGCTCAAAGAGTCTATGCCAAAAAACTTGCTGCTGATAGAGAAAGTCAGAAAAGAAAGCGTGCCGAGGAATCAAAAGAACAGCAAGGAAACAGGCTTGAGGCTAAAGAACGCAAAACCGCGCAGTTAGATGAAGATCCACCTGGACAGCGAGAGTCAAAACATATTAAAAGTGAAAATGATAGCGATGATGATTGGGTTTGGGATTTTGACTTGGATAAGGTCATCAATGACTACCAGATTTTAGTTAAAAAAACAAAGGTTCGGCGATATGTATTTCATAGTGAAGCTGAAAAATAAAGAAGAAAAAGAAAACTGAAAAAAGAAAAAAGAGAAATTACAGACTGGGATACCGGGACACAAATGACGACCGGGACACAGGGAATATAAATGGAGACCAGGACACAGGTATTTAAGAATATCGTTCAAAGACAAATTTTTAATTGTAAGAAGACCGTTGAAAGAGAAATTTCTAATTGTAAAATGACTGAAAAACCTACAATGGCAACGGTACCACCATCGAAGTAGATAACCAGTGGGTTTACGGCCAACCTACCATCTTCAAAGATACCACGATAGGAAGACTCTACACCGTTCACCCCAATCAACATGAATGCTTCTTTCTACGCCTGCTTTTGGTGAATGTACCCGGTCCGACATCCTTTGAGTATTTGAGAACTGTAAACGGTACTATACATGACACTTACCGTAGTGCATGCCAAGCTCTGAATTTATTGGAGAATGACCAACACTGGGATAACTGCATCAATGACGCGTGCGAAACGTCAACCCCAAGTCAAATTCGTACACTTGCTCTCCATCAGCTCCTACGGAGTTATGGGAAAAATATAAGTCAAAAATGTCCGAAGATATACTCCATCGAAAACAGTTAGAGACGTCAGAAATGACTTTTGATTTTACATCAGAAATTTATAACGACACTTTAGTTATTATAGAAGATTTGTGCGTACGTATGGCAAACAAACCTCTTCAGGATTTGGGAATGCCTTCACCTAACCGTATCGCTGCTGTTTCGACATGTGTAGAATTGGATCGTGAAAAAAGTTACAGTACGAGTGATCTATTATTGATTGAAAAAGTATTTCCGAATATTCTAAAAATTATAAAAATAATAAATGGCTAAGTGAAAGAGCGATTCTCGCACCCAAAAATATAGACGTCCACGAAATCAACAATATTGTTTTGACCAAGATTCGAGACCAGCAGTCCTTTGCAAGTCAGTCGACACAGTTTTGGAACCAAATGAAGCGGTTAATTATCCATCTGAATTTTTAAATTCCATATATCTTTCAGGGTTTCCACCACACGTGCTACAACTAAAAATAGGCGACCACCAAAGCTTTGCAATGGCACGCGACTTGCCGTAAAAAAAACAATGGAAAAAGCCTAATAAAGGCGACAATCTTGACAGGGCATTTTGAGGGTAAGGCTGTTCTTATTCCTCGCATTCCATGATTCCAACGGATCTGCCTTTTCAATTTAAAAGATTGCAATTCCCAATTCGATTAGCATTTGCAATCACCATTAACAAAGCTCAAGGTCAATCATTAGAAAAATGTGGTATAGATCTTAATACTGATTGTTTTTTCCCATGGACAATTGTACGTTGCATGTTCGAGGGTCGGTAAACCTGACAATCTATTTATATGCAGCGACAATTGGACAGCGAAGAATGTTGTATATTCGCAAGTTTTACGCAGTTAATTTGTATTGTATCCATCTATCTATCTATCTATATAAAAACGAGTTGTGTGTATGCATATTTGTTTGTTTGTAAAAAGAGCGTTTGCATATGACGTCATTATAAGTGCATACGGCTTTGTATATGCACAGACAATGGGAAAGCCAAGAATGTTGTATATTCGCAATTTTTTACGTAGTTTAACTCCTGCAGACGAAATGAATGCTTGCCTGAAAAATTCTAATTTATGGGCACACGTAAAAATATTAAAATTAACCACAAATATGCGTGTCCGATTGCAAAACGATGATTCTGGTCAAACATTTTCAGATCAATTGCTGTCAATTGGAAACGGAAAGCTTCCAGTAGTGGGAAAGCCAAAATGTTGTATATTCGCAATTTTTACGTAGTTTGAAACACATATATAAATCTATCTATATTCACAGGTGGGACACAGGGACACAACTACAATGGCGCGTAACTAATATGGCGCGTAACGACTTACGCGCGCGGGGGGGGCTTGGGGGGGTGCGAAGCGCCCCACCAACTAGGTGTTGGGGTGGCGCTTCGCGCCACCCCAACAGCTAGTATATATATATATATATATATATATATATATATATATATATATATATATATATATATATATATATACATCTATATATATTCACAGGTGGGACATAGGGACACAACTACAATGGCGCGTAACTATTATGGCGCGTAACGACTTACGCGCGCGGGGGGGCTTGGGGGGGGGGCGCGAAGCGCCCCCACCAACTAGGTGTTGGGGTGGCGCGAAGCGCCACCCCAACAGCTAACATATATATATATATATATATATATATATATATATATATATATATATATATATATATATACTAGCTGTTGGGGTGCCGCTTCGCGCCACCCAAACACCTAGTTAGGGGGGCGCTTCGCGCCCCTTCCAAGCCCCCCCCCGCGCGCATAAGTCGTTACGCGCCATATTAGTTACAAGCCATTGTAGTTGTGTCCCTATGTCCCACCTGTGAATATATATATATATATATATATATATATATATATATATATATATATATATATATATATATATATATATATATATATATATATATACATATATATATATATATATATATATATATATATATATATATATATATATATATATATATATATATATATATATATATATATATATATATATATGTTTTTAACTACGTAAAACTTGCGAATATACAACATTCTTTGCTGTCCCATTGTCTGTGCATATAAATAGATTGTCAGGTTTACCGACTCTTGAACATGCAACATATAATGGTCCATGGGGAAAACAATCCGTATTCAGATCTATACCTCATGATTCTAATGATTGCCCTTGAGCTTTGTTGATGGTGATTGCTAATCGACCATTCCCTGTGTTGCTATCGTCATTTATATATCCCCCTGTGCCCCCCGGCGTCCCCTTTGTAGTTTTGTCCCTGTGTCCCGGTCGTCATTTATATTCCCTGTGTCCCGGTCGTCATTTGTGTCCCGGTGTCCCAATCTGTGATTTCTCTTTGAGTGTCCCGGGCGTCATTTATATTCCTTGTGTCCCGGTGTTCCGTTCGTCATTTATATCCCCCTGTGCCCCCCGGCGTCCCCGTTGTAGTTGTGTCCCTGTGTCCCGGTCGTCATTTATATTCCCTATGTGCCGGTGTCCCGGTCGTCATTTGTGTCCCGATGTCCCGGTCTTTAATTTCGTCAGTTGTAAACATGACGTCAGTTGACACACAAACATGACGTCACCCGACAGACAGACCCACACACACACAGACAACTTATTTTTATATATATAGATTGTTCCGAGTTTTCATCCGTCACGATGTCTAAGATTGAAAAGGATAAAGTTCAACTGGATGCAAAGTCAATTTAGTCCCTTCTTTCGATACTTCTGTGTTGCTGTTAGATTGTCAGGTTTACCGACTCTTGAACATGCAACATATAATTGTCCATGGGAAAAACAATCCATATTCAGATCTATACCTCATGATTCTAATGATTGCCCTTGAGCTTTGTTGATGGTGATTGCTAATCGAACATTGCCTGTGTCCCCGTCGTCATTTATATATCCCCTCTGTGCCCCCGGCGTCACCGTTGTAGTTGTGTCCCTGCGTCCCGGTCGTCATTTATATTCCCTGTGTCCCGGTCGTCATCTCGGTCGTCATTTGTGCCCCGATGTCCCGGTCTGTATATACATTCGTTTTTGAATTGGTATATGATGAAATAAATTTTTAATTTTTTCCCTTTTTTTTCTTTTTAGTTTTTTTATTGGTTTTTACCTTTTATTTAGGTTTTTTAGTTTTTTTTTCTTTTTAGTTTTTTTTGAAGTTTTTATCTTTTTAGTTTTTTTATTTTTATTTTTATTTTTTTAGTTTTCTTTTTCTCCTTTATTTTTCAGTTTTTTTCCTTTTTTGTTTTTTTTTCTTTTTTAATTCTTTTAGTTTTTAGCTTTTTTAGTTTTTTTAGTTTTTTGGTTTTTTAGCTTTTTTTAGATTTTTTTTTATTAGTTTTTAGTTTATTTTATGGTTTTTTCCTTTATTTAGTTTTTTTTAGTTTTATCTTTTTTTTAGTTTTTTTTTAATTTTTAAGTTTTTTTAGATTTTTTTATTTTTTTTTCTTTTTAGTTTTTTTGTAGTTTTTACCTTCTTTAGATTTTTGCTTCTTTTATATTAATGCTAAAGCCAAGGTTCGAACCTGGAACCTCTTGAACCTAGAACCTGGAACAAAGCGCCTTATCAACTCAGCTACATCGGCTTGAATACATTCGTTTTTGAATTGGTATATGATGAAATAATTCAGAGGTCATATTATATGATGAAAAAATTTTTTAGTTTTTTCCTTTTTTTCTTTTAGTTTTTTTATTGGTTTTTTACCTTTTTTTTAGCTTTTTTAGTTTTTTTTTCGTTTTTCTTTTAGTTTTTTTGTAGTTTTTATCTTTTTTAGTTTTTTATTTTTATTTATATTATTTAAAAAAAAAAAAACAACTAAAAACTAATAAAAAAACTAAAAACTGAAAAAGAAAAAAAAACTAAAAAAAGGAAAAAACTGAAAAATTAAGGAGAAAAAGAAAACTAAAAAATTAAAACAAAAAAAAAACTAAAAAGAAAACTAAAAAAAAAATAAATAAAAAGCTAAAAAATAGGTAAAAACGAAAAAAAAACTAAAAAGAAAAAAAATGAAAAAAATAAAAAAATTTATTTCATCATATACCAATTCAAAAACGAATGTATATACAGACCAGGACACAGGGAATATAAATGACGACCGGGATACTCAAAGAGAAATTACAAACTGGGACACCGCGACACAAATGACGACTGGGACGTGTGTGTCGACTGACGTCATGTTTGTGTGTCAACTGACGTCGTGTTTGTCGACTGTAAATGATGACTGGGACACAGGGACACAACTAGAACGGGGACGCCGGGGGGCACAGGGGGATATATAAATGACGGGGGACACAGGGAATGTTTGATTAGCAATCACACATCACAATCTATTTATATGTACAGACAATGGGACAGTGAAGAACGTTGTATATTCGCAAGTTTTACGTAGTTAATTTGTATTGTATCTATCTATCTATCTATCTATCTATATAAAAACGAGTTGTGTGTATGCATATCTATCTATATCTATCTATATAAAAATAAGTTGTCTGTGGATGGATGGATGGATGTGTCAGGTGACGTCACCTGAAAAAACTGGATCAGGTGACGTCAAAACTGAAAAAACTAAAAAAGGCAAAAACTACAAAAAAAACTAAAAACTAATAAAAAAAATAAAAAAGCTAAAAAACTAAAAAAAACTATAAAGGTAAAAACCAATAAAAAACTAAAAAAAAAACTGAAAAAACTAAAAAAAGGCAAAAACTACAAAAAAAACTAAAAACTAATAAAAAAAAGTAAAAAAGCTAAAAAACTAAAAAAACTAAAAAAAGGTAAAAAAACTAAAAAAAATAAAAAATAAAAAAAACTAAAAAAAAGGAAAAAACTGAAAAATAAGCTAAAATAAAGGTAAAAAACCAATAAAAAACTAAAAAAAAAAGGAAAAAACTAATAAATGACGACACTCAAAGAGAAAAAAAAGGCAAAAACTACAAAAAAAACTAAAAACTAATAAAAAAAATAAAAAAGCTAAAAAACTAAAAAAACTAAAAAAAGGCAAAAACTACAAAAAAAACTAAAAACTAATAAAAAAGCTAAAAAAACTAAAAAAACTAAAAAAAAGGCAAAAACTACAAAAAAACTAAAAACTAATAAAAAAATAAAAAAGCTAAAAAACTAAAAAAAACTAAAAAAACTAAAAAAAGGTAAAAAACTAAAAAAACTAAAAACTAAAAAAAACTAAAAAAGGTAAAAACTAAAAGAACTAAAAAAGAAAAAAATAAATGACGACACTCAAAGAGAAAGCGACCAGGACAAAAGGAATGTTCGATTAGCAATCAACAAAGCACCGGGACACAGGGAGTATAAATGACGACCGGGGGAAACAGGGGGATATAAATGACGACCGGGACAAAAAAACTAAAAAGAAAAAAAAAATAAAAACTAATAAAAAACTAAAAAATCTAAAAATCTAAATAAGCTAAAAAAGAAAAAAAAGGAAAAAAATAAAGGAGAAAAACAAAACTAAAAAACGAATGTATATACAGACCGGGACACCGGATACAAATGACGACCGGGACCCGGGACACAGGAATATAAATGACGACCGGGACACAGGGACACAACTCCGGTACACCGGGATACAAATGACGACCGGGACACAGGGAATATAAATGACGACCGGGACACAGGGACACAACTACAACGGGGACACCGGGGGAAACAGGGGGATATAAATGACGACCGGGACAAAAAAACTAAAAAGAAAAAAAAACTAAAAACTAATAAAAAAACTAAAAAATCTAAAAATCTAAAGAAGCTAAAAAGAAAAAAAAAGGAAAAAAATAAAGGAGAAAAACAAAACTAAAAAAACGAATGTATATACAGACCGGGACACCGGGATACAAATGACGACCGGGACCCGGGACACAGGGAATATAAATGACGACCGGGACACAGGGACACAACTACAACGGGGACACCGGGGGGAAACAGGGGGATGTAAATGACGACCGGGACACCGGGACAGGGAATGGTCGATTAGCAATCACCATCAACAAAGCTCAAGGGCAATCATTAGAATCATGAGGTATAGATCTGAATACAGATTGTTTTCCCATGGACCATTATATGTTGCATGTTCAAGAGTCGGTAAACCTGACAATCTATTTATATGCAAAGACAATGGACAGCAAAGAATGTTGTATATTCGCAAGTTTTACGTAGTTAAAACCATATATATATATATATCTATATTCACAGGTGGGACATAGGGACACAACTACAATGGCGCGTAACTATTATGGCGCGTAACGACTTACGCGCGCGGGGGGGCTTGGGGGGGGGCGCGAAGCGCCCCCACCAACTAGGTGTTGGGGTGGCGCGAAGCGCCACCCCAACAGCTAGTATATAAAAATAAGTTGTCTGTCTGTGGATGGATGGATGGATGTGTCAGGTGACGTCACCTGAAAAAACTGGATTAGGTGACGTCAAAACTGAAAAAACTAAAAAAAGGCAAAAACTACAAAAAAAACTAAAAACTAATAAAAAAAATAAAAAAGCTAAAAAACTAAAAAAACTATAAAGGTAAAAACCAATAAAAAACTAAAAAAAAAACTGAAAAAACTAAAAAAAGGCAAAAACTACAAAAAAAAACTAAAAACTAATAAAAAAAGTAAAAAAGCTAAAAAACTAAAAAAACTAAAAAAACTAAAAAAAGGTAAAAAACTAAAAAAAAAAAGGAAAAAACTAATAAATGACGACACTCAAAGAGAAAGCGACCAGGACAAAAGGAATGTTCGATTAGCAATCAACAAAGCACCGGGACACAGGGAGTATAAATGACGACCAGGACATAAGTAAAAAAAAAAAAAACTATCTATATATATAAAAATAAGTTGTCTGTGGATCTGTGGATCGTGGATCAGGTGACGTCACCTGAAAAAACTGGATCAGGTGACGTCAAAACTGAAAAAACTAAAAAAAGGCAAAAACTACAAAAAAAACTAAAAACTAATAAAAAAAAATAAAAAAGCTAAAAAACTAAAAAAACTAAAAAAGGCAAAAACTACAAAAAAAACTAAAAACTAATAAAAAAAATAAAAAAGCTAAAAAACTAAAAAAACTAAAAAAAGGCAAAAACTACAAAAAAACTAAAAACTAATAAAAAAAATAAAAAAGCTAAAAAACTAAAAAAACTAAAAAACTAAAAAAAGGTAAAAAACTAAAAAAACTAAAAACTAAAAAAAACTAAAAAAGGTAAAAACTAAAAGAACTAAAAAAGAAAAGAATAAATGACGACACTCAAAGAGAAAGCGACCAGGACAAAAGGAATGTTCGAACGCGCGCGGGGGGGCTTTGGGGGGGCGCGAAGCGCCCCCACCAACTAGGTGTTGGGGTGGCGCGAAGCGCCACCCCAACAGCTAGTATATATATATATATATATATATATATATATCTATATATATAAAAATAAGTTGTCTGTGGATGGATGGATGGATGTGTCAGGTGACGTCACCTGAAAAAACTGGATCAGGTGACGTCAAAACTGAAAAAACTAAAAAAAGGCAAAAACTACAAAAAAAAACTAAAAACTAATAAAAAAAATAAAAAAGCTAAAAAACTAAAAAAACTATAAAGGTAAAAACCAATAAAAAACTAAAAAAAAAACTGAAAAAACTAAAAAAAGGCAAAAACTACAAAAAAAACTAAAAACTAATAAAAAAAGTAAAAAAGCTAAAAAACTAAAAAACTAAAAAAAGGTAAAAACTAAAAAAAATAAAAAATAAAAAAAACTAAAAAAAAGGAAAAAACTGAAAAATAAGCTAAAATAAAGGTAAAAACCAATAAAAAACTAAAAAAAAAAAGGAAAAAACTAATAAATGACGACACTCAAAGAGAAAAAAAGGCAAAAACTACAAAAAAAACTAAAAACTAATAAAAAAAAATAAAAAGCTAAAAAACTAAAAAAACTAAAAAAAGGCAAAAACTACAAAAAAAACTAAAAACTAATAAAAAAGCTAAAAAACTAAAAAAACTAAAAAAAGGCAAAAACTACAAAAAAACTAAAAACTAATAAAAAAAATAAAAAAGCTAAAAAACTAAAAAAAAACTAAAAAAACTAAAAAAAGGTAAAAAACTAAAAAAACTAAAAACTAAAAAAAACTAAAAAAGGTAAAAACTAAAAGAACTAAAAAAGAAAAAAATAAATGACGACACTCAAAGAGAAAGCGACCAGGACAAAAGGAATGTTCGATTAGCAATCAACAAAGCACCGGGACACAGGGAGTATAAATGACGACCCGGGGGAAACAGGGGGATATAAATGACGACCGGGACAAAAAAACTAAAAGAAAAAAAAACTAAAAACTAATAAAAAAACTAAAAAATCTAAAAATCTAAATAAGCTAAAAAAGAAAAAAAAAGGAAAAAAATAAAGGAGAAAAACAAAACTAAAAAACGAATGTATATACAGACCGGGACACCGGGATACAAATGACGACCGGGACCCGGGACACAGGGAATATAAATGACGACCGGGACACAGGGACACAACTCCGGTACACCGGGATACAAATGACGACCGGGACACAGGGAATATAAATGACGACCGGGACACAGGGACACAACTACAACGGGGACACCGGGGGAAACAGGGGGATATAAATGACGACCGGGACAAAAAAACTAAAAAGAAAAAAAAACTAAAAACTAATAAAAAAACTAAAAAATCTAAAAATCTAAATAAGCTAAAAAGAAAAAAAAAGGAAAAAAATAAAGGAGAAAAACAAAACTAAAAAACGAATGTATATACAGACCGGGACACCGGGATACAAATGACGACTGGGACCCGGGACACAGGGAATATAAATGACGACCGGGACACAGGGACACAACTACAACGGGGACACCGGGGGAAACAGGGGGGATGTGGGGTATATATATATATATATATATATATATATATATATATATATATATATATATATATATATATAGATCTATCTATATTCACAGGTGGGACACAGGGACACAACTACGATGGCGCGTAACTAATATATATATATATATATATATATATATATATATATATATATATATATATATATATATATATACTAGCTGTTGGGGTGGCGCTTCGCGCCACCCCAACACCTAGTTGGTGGGGGCGCTTCGCGCCCCCCCCAAGCCCCCCCGCGCGCGTAAGTCGTTACGCGCCATAATAGTTACGTGCCATTGTAGTTGTGTCCCTATGTCCCACCTGTGAATATAGATAGATATATATATATGGTTTTAACTACGTAAAACTTGCGAATATACAACATTCTTTGCTGTCCCATTGTCTTTGCATATAAATAGATTGTCAGGTTTACCGACTCTTGAACATGCAACATATAATGGTCCATGGGAAAACAATCTGTATTCAGATCTATACCTCATGATTCTAATGATTGCCCTTGAGCTTTGTTGATGGTGATTGCTAATCGACCATTCCCTGTCCCGGTGTCCCGGTCGTCATTTACATCCCCCTGTTTCCCCCGGTGTCCCCGTTGTAGTTGTGTCCCTGTGTCCCGGTCGTCATTTATATTCCCTGTGTCCCGGGTCCCGGTTGTCATTTGTATCCCGGTGTCCCGGTCTGTATATACATTCGTTTTTTAGTTTTGTTTTTCTCCTTTATTTTTTTCCTTTTTTTTTCTTTTTTAGCTTATTTAGATTTTTAGATTTTTTAGTTTTTTTATTAGTTTTTAGTTTTTTTTTTCTTTTTAGTTTTTTTGTCCCGGTCGTCATTTATATCCCCCTGTTTCCCCCGGTGTCCCCGTTGTAGTTGTGTCCCTGTGTCCCGGTCGTCATTTATATTCCCTGTGTCCCGGTCGTCATTTTTATCCCGGTGTACCGGAGTTGTGTCCCTGTGTCCCGGTCGTCATTTATATTCCCTGTGTCCCGGGTCCCGGTCGTCATTTGTATCCCGGTGTCCCGGTCTGTATATACATTCGTTTTTTAGTTTTGTTTTTCTCCTTTATTTTTTTCCTTTTTTTTTCTTTTTTAGCTTATTTAGATTTTTAGATTTTTTACTTTTTTTATTAGTTTTTAGTTTTTTTTTCTTTTTAGTTTTTTTGTCCCGGTCGTCATTTATATCCCCCTGTTTCCCCCGGGTCGTCATTTATACTCCCTGTGTCCCGGTGCTTTGTTGATTGCTAATCGAACATTCCTTTTGTCCTGGTCGCTTTCTCTTTGAGTGTCGTCATTTATTTTTTTCTTTTTTAGTTCTTTTAGTTTTTACCTTTTTTAGTTTTTTTAGTTTTTATTTTTTTTAGTTTTTTACCTTTTTTTAGTTTTTTTAGTTTTTTTTTAGTTTTTTAGCTTTTTTATTTTTTTTATTAGTTTTTAGTTTTTTTGTAGTTTTTGCCTTTTTTTTAGTTTTTTTAGTTTTTTAGCTTTTTTATTAGTTTTTAGTTTTTTTTGTAGTTTTTGCCTTTTTTAGTTTTTTTAGTTTTTTAGCTTTTTTATTTTTTTTATTAGTTTTTAGTTTTTTTTGTAGTTTTTGCCTTTTTTTTCTCTTTGAGTGTCGTCATTTATTAGTTTTTTCCTTTTTTTTTTTAGTTTTTTATTGGTTTTTACCTTTATTTTAGCTTATTTTTCAGTTTTTTCCTTTTTTTTAGTTTTTTTTATTTTTTATTTTTTTTAGTTTTTTACCTTTTTTTAGTTTTTTTAGTTTTTTAGCTTTTTTACTTTTTTTATTAGTTTTTAGTTTTTTTTGTAGTTTTTGCCTTTTTTTAGTTTTTTCAGTTTTTTTTTTAGTTTTTTATTGGTTTTTACCTTTATAGTTTTTTTAGTTTTTTAGCTTTTTTATTTTTTTTATTAGTTTTTAGTTTTTTTTGTAGTTTTTGCCTTTTTTTAGTTTTTTCAGTTTTGACGTCACCTGATCCAGTTTTTTCAGGTGACGTCACCTGACACATCCATCCACACATCCATCCATCCATCCATCCACAGACAACTTATTTTATATATATAGATATATAGATCTATCTATATTCACAGGTGGGACACAGGGACACAACTACGATGGCGCGTAACTAATATATATATATATATATATATATATATATATATATATATATATATATATATATATATATATATATATATATATATATATATATATATATATATATATATATATATATATATATATATATATATCTATATATATAAAAATAAGTTGTGGATGGATGTGTGGATGGATGTGTCAGGTGACGTCACCTGAAAAAACTGGATCAGGTGACGTCAAAACTGAAAAAACTAAAAAAGGCAAAAACTACAAAAAAAACTAAAAACTAATAAAAAAAATAAAAAAGCTAAAAAACTAAAAAAACTAAAAAAAGGCAAAAACTACAAAAAAAAACTAAAAAAAAACTGAAAAAACTAAAAAAAGGCAAAAACTACAAAAAAAAACTAAAAACTAATAAAAAAAGTAAAAAAGCTAAAAAACTAAAAAAACTAAAAAAACTAAAAAAAGGTAAAAAACTAAAAAAAATAAAAAATAAAAAAAAACTAAAAAAAAGGAAAAAACTGAAAATAAGCTAAAATAAAGGTAAAAACCAATAAAAAACTAAAAAAAAAAAAGGAAAAAAACTAATAAATGACGACACTCAAGAGAAAAAAAGGCAAAAACTAATAAATGACGACACTCAAAGAGAAAAAAAGGCAAAAACTACAAAAAAAAACTAAAAACTAATAAAAAAAATAAAAAAGCTAAAAAACTAAAAAAAACTAAAAAAAGGCAAAAACTACAAAAAAAACTAAAAACTAATAAAAAAGCTAAAAAACTAAAAAACTAAAAAAAAGGCAAAAACTACAAAAAAACTAAAAACTAATAAAAAAAATAAAAAAGCTAAAAAACTAAAAAAACTAAAAAAACTAAAAAAAGGTAAAAAACTAAAAAAACTAAAAACTAAAAAAAACTAAAAAAGGTAAAAACTAAAAGAACTAAAAAAGAAAAAAATAAATGACGACACTCAAAGAGAAAGCGACCAGGACAAAAGGAATGTTCGATTAGCAATCAACAAAGCACCGGGACACAGGGAGTATAAAAAAAAGAAAAAAAAAGGAAAAAATAAAGGAGAAAAACAAAACTAAAAAACGAATGTATATACAGACCGGTACACCGGGATACAAATGACGACCGGGACACAGGGAATATAAATGACGACCGGGACACAGGGACACAACTACAACGGGGACACCGGGGGAAACAGGGGGATATAAATGACGACCGGGACAAAAAAACTAAAAAGAAAAAAAAACTAAAAACTAATAAAAAAACTAAAAAATCTAAAAATCTAAATAAGCTAAAAAAGAAAAAAAAGGAAAAAAATAAAGGAGAAAAACAAAACTAAAAAACGAATGTATATACAGACCGGGACACCGGGATACAAATGACGACCGGGACCCGGGACACAGGGAATATAAATGACGACCGGGACACAGGGACACAACTACAACGGGGACACCGGGGGAAACAGGGGGATGTAAATGACGACCGGGACACCGGGACAGGGAATGGTCGATTAGCAATCACCATCAACAAAGCTCAAGGGCAATCATTAGAATCATGAGGTATAGATCTGAATACAGATTGTTTTCCCATGGACCATTATATGTTGCATGTTCAAGAGTCGGTAAACCTGACAATCTATTTATATGCAAAGACAATGGGACAGCAAAGAATGTTGTATATTCGCAAGTTTTACGTAGTTAAAACCATATATATATATCTATCTATATTCACAGGTGGGACATAGGGACACAACTACAATGGCGCGTAACTATTATGGCGCGTAACGACTTACGCGCGCGGGGGGGCTTGGGGGGGGCGCGAAGCGCCCCCACCAACTAGGTGTTGGGGTGGCGCGAAGCGCCACCCCAACAGCTAGTATATAAAAATAAGTTGTCTGTGGATGGATGGATGGATGGATGTGTCAGGTGACGTCACCTGAAAAAACTGGATTAGGTGACGTCAAAACTGAAAAAACTAAAAAAAGGCAAAAACTACAAAAAAAAATAAAAACTAATAAAAAAAATAAAAAAGCTAAAAAACTAAAAAAACTATAAAGGTAAAAACCAATAAAAAACTAAAAAAAAACTGAAAAAACTAAAAAAAGGCAAAAACTACAAAAAAAAACTAAAAACTAATAAAAAAAGTAAAAAAGCTAAAAAACTAAAAAAACTAAAAAAACTAAAAAAAGGTAAAAAACTAAAAAAAATAAAAAATAAAAAAAAACTAAAAAAAAGGAAAAAACTGAAAAATAAGCTAAAATAAAGGTAAAAACCAATAAAAAACTAAAAAGAAAAAAAGGAAAAAACTAATAAATGACGACACTCAAAGAGAAAGCGACCAGGACAAAAGGAATGTTCGATTAGCAATCAACAAAGCACCGGGACACAGGGAGTATAAATGACGACCAGGACATAAGTAAAAAAAAAAACTATCTATATATATAAAAATAAGTTGTCAAACTAAAAAAAGGCAAAAACTACAAAAAAAACTAAAAACTAATAAAAAAAGCTAAAAAACTAAAAAAACTAAAAAAAAGGCAAAAACTACAAAAAAAACTAAAAAC
>NW_027063652.1:0-32218 GCF_032884065.1 Artemia franciscana
TTGGTTTTGTCGTGTTTTTCCCCCCTAGCATCCCAATTTCAGCCTATTCCTAGAGAGTGGCAAGGATCTAATCTCTGCGATTTTTACCAAAAGTGTGGACCTTAGGCCAGATTGATGAATATGACTTTGCATTTGGAAAGCTTCGTAGAACTCTTACCTGGGGCCAAAAAGGATGGTTTTTGCTTGTGTTTCTACCCATTTCTGTTCGTGATTTCAGCTGAGTTTATCATTCGATTTTTCGCACTGGGGATTGCGGTAAAGAAATGGTATCAGATGTGGCTGTTAAACTTTAAATTTTCTCTCATTATTAAAGAAATTAGAGTCTATCCTTTGCTCTCTTCTAAGAAACGACGTTAGATACATGGCCTACGGTAAATAAGTCAACTTTTGAATTGAGACAGATAAATTTGTTTTTTTCGACGGCAATCGATAGCTCTTGATGAGCTGATCAATGTATATGTCATCCTTTTTTGGTAGAAAAATTCCTTCGTGAGATATAGTAGATTGAAAGCTTAAGGGGTTGACAACTTCAGTAATAAGGCACGCACTGAAACCAAAAATAGGCCGATACAGAAATGGCATAAACTTCAAAAGTTCTCTCATTGTTAAAGAAATTCCTTTGCTCCTTTCTAAATGATGACGTCTTAAACTTGGCCTACGGCAAAAAAGTCAACTTTTGAACTAAGACAGATAGATTTTTTTTTCGATGGCAGTCCATATCTTTTGATGAGCTGATCAAAGTATATGTCATCCATTTTTTCGTAGAAAAATTCCTTTATAAGATACAGCAGTTTGAAAGTTTAAAGTGGATGGGGTGGCGCTTCGCGCCACCTCAACACCTAGTTGGTGGGGGAATTTCGTGCCCCCCCCGCGCGTAAGTCGTTACGCGCCATTGTAGATTTATATATGTGTTTTGAACTTGCGAATATACAACACTAGCTGTTGAAGAAACAAAACCAAAACCTTGTTTCATCAGGTTTCACATCAAACAAAACCTTGTTTGAAGAAAACAAAACCAAAGTGTTGCTGTCGCAACACTTTACTCGGCGAAGCCGAACATAGGTTGCCGCAGCACCCCACGTTGCCCATGCAACGTCGAACCAGTATGATTTATCATTAACTAGCTGTTGGAGTTGCACGAAGCGCCACCCCAACACGTAGTTGGTGGGGGCGCTTCGCCCCCCCCCAAGCCCCCCAGCGCGTAGGTCGTTACGTGCCATATTAGTTACACGCCATTTTAGTTGTGTCCCTGTGTCCCACCTGTGAATATAGATATATATATATATATATATATATATATATATATATATATATATATATATATATATATATATATATATATATATATATATATATATATATATATATATATATATATATATATATATATATATATATTATATATATATATATATATATATATATATATATATATATATATATATATATATATATTTTTAATTATGTAAAACTTGCGAATATACAATATTCTTGGCTGTCCCATTGTCTGTGCATATAAATAGATTGTCATGTTCACTGACTCTTGAACATGCAACATATAATTGTTCATGGGAAAAACAATCTGTATTCAGATCTATACCTCATTATTCTAATGATTTTCCTTGAGCTTTGTTGATGGTGATTGCTAATCGAACATTCCCTGTGTCCCCGTCGTCATTTATATATCTCCCTGTGCCCCTGGCGTCCCCGTTGTTGTTGTTTCCTTGTGTCCCGGTCGTCATTTGTGTCCCGGTGTCCCAGTCTGTAATTTCTCTTTGAGTGTCGCGGTCGTCATTATTATTCCCGGTGTCCCGGTCGTCATTTTTGTCCCGGTTGTCATTATTGTCCTGATCGTCACTTGTGTTCCGGTGTCCCGGTCTGTAATTTCTCTTTGAGTGTCCTGGTCGTCATTTATATTCCCTGTGTCCCGGTCGTCATTTGTTTCCCGGTGCTTTGTTGATGGTTATTGCTAATCGAACATTCCTTTTGTCTCGGTTGCCTTCTCTTTGAGTGTCCCGGTCGTCATTTATATTCCCTACTTGCTGTTGGGGTGGCGCTTCGCCACCCAAACACCTAGTTGGTGGGGGTGCTTCGTGCCCCCCCAAGCCCCCCCCCGCGGGCACCAGTCGTTACGCGCCATATTAGTTACGTGCCATTGTAGTTGTGTCCCTGTGTCCCACCAGTGAATATAGATATATATATATATATATATATATATATATATATATATATATATATATATATATATATATATATATTTTCAACTACGTAAAACTTGCGAATGTACAACATTCTTGACTGTCCCATTGTCTGTGCATATAAATAGATTGTCAGGTTTACCGACTCTTGAACATGCAACATTTAATTGTCCATGGGAAAAACAATCTGTATTCAGATCTATACCTCATTATTCTAATGATTGCCCTTGAGCTTTGTTGATGGTGATTGCAAATCGAACATTCCCTGTGTCCCTGTCGTCATTTATATATCCCCTTGTCCCCCCCCCCCGGCGTCCCGTTGTTGTTTTTTCCCTGTGTCCCGGTCGTCATTTGTGTCCCGGTGTCCCAGTCTGTAATTTCTCTTTGAGTGTGTTTTGGCCGTCATTTATATTCCCTGTGTCCCAGTCGTCATTTTTGTCCCGGTCGTCATTTGTTTTCCGGTTTCCTGGTCTGTAATTTCTCTTTGAGTGTCCTGGTCCCCATTTATATTCCCTGTGTCCCGGTCGTCATTTGTGTCCCGGTGCTTTGTTGATGGTGATTGCTAATCGAACATTCCTTGTGTCCCGGTCGCTTTCTCTTTTAGTGTCCCGGTCGTCATTTATATTCCCTATGTCCCGGTGTCCCGGTCGTCATTTTTGTCCCGATGTCCCAGTGTTTAATTTCGTCAATCAACAAACATGACGTCAGTCGAAACACAAACATGACGTCACTCAAAACACAGACAACAGACAACTTATTTAGTTGTCTATCTATAGATAGATAGATAGATAGATACAATACAAATTAACTGCGTAAAACTTGCGAATATACAACATTCTTCGCTGTCCAATTGTCGCTGCACATAAATAGATTGTCAGGTTTACCGACCCTCGAACATGCAACGTACAATTGTCCATGGGAAAAACAATCAATATTAAGATCTATACCACATTTTTGTAATGATGGACCTTGAGCTTTGTTGATGGTGATTGCAAATACTAATCAAATTGGGAATTGCAATATTTTAAATTGAAAAGGCACATACGTTGGAATCATGGGAATGCGAGGAATAAGAACAGCCTCGACCTCAAAAGGTCCTGTCAAGATTGTGGCCTCTATTACGTTTTCCATTGTTTTTTTTTTTACGGCAAGTCGTGTGCCATTGCAAAGCTTTGGTGGGTTTTTGTTATGTAACAATATTATTGGTATGCCTATTTTTAGTTGTGGCACGTATGGTGGAAACCCTGAAAGATCCACGGAATTTAAAATTTCAGATGGATAATTAACCGCCTCATTTGGTTCCAAAACTGTGTCGACTGACTTAAAAAGGACTGCCTCGTCTCGAATCTTGGTCAAAACAATATTGTTGATTTCGTGGACGTCAATATTTTTGGGTGCAAGAATCGCTCTTTCACTTAGCCATTTATTATTTTTATAATTGTTTAGAATATTCGGAAATACTTTTTCAATCAATTCGTTTTTTGGACGTCACTAAATTACAGAATTCATTAGGTAGGTTTATATGTCCTGAAATTGAGTCTACTGGGAGCTATCCGTTTCCAATTGCCCAGAATTGATCTGAAAATTTTGACCAGAGTCATCGTTTTGCAATCGGACACGCATATTTGTAGTTAATTTTAATGTTTTTACGTGTGCCCATAAATTATAATTTTTCAGGCAAGCATTCATTTCGTCTGCAGGGGTTGATCCAGGTATAATAGGTAATGTTTGCCTGAAATCTCCCGCAATCAATATTAATGTGCTGCCAAAGGGTTTCGAATTCCCTCGCAAATCTTTCAAACATTGATCCAGAGCCTCGAGCGATTTTTTGTGTGCCATTGGGCACTCGTTCCAAAGAAAGCAGTTAACTTTCTATCCGGTGGATTCAGGGCTCTTTGTGTAATTGGTTTCCATTACGGAGTTACAGTATTCAACGTTTATGTGTGCATTAAATGTTTTTGATAATAACGGGGAATATGGAACAACCCACTGGTTATCTACTTTGATGGTGGTGCCGTTACGATTCTTTATTATTGCTGTTTTACTGCTTTCTTATTATTTCTTATTATTATTAAATAAAAAAAACTAGTTTTTTTAACTGAAAGTAAGGAGCGACATTACTCCGTATATGAAATGGGTTGTCCCCTCCGCAGTCCCTCGCTCTTTAAGCTAAAGTTTTTAATTGTTTTAAAAAGTAGAATTGTGGCAAAGAGTCAAACTTTAGCGTAAAGAGCGAGGGACTGCGGAGGGGACAACCAATTTCATATACGGAGTAATTTCTGTTCGTTTTAAGTTTTAATGTCGCTCCTTACTTTCAGTTAAAAAAACTAGTTTTTTTTATTTAATTTCTGAACGTTTTTGAATTAATGCATGTTTGATTTTGGCTCTCCGCACATAAATTATTGAAATGAAATTAGTATATTAATTTTTTTTTTGGCTAAAACGTCTGTACACTTCCCAATAACCATTACTATATGTAAACACTGGTCAAAGTTTGTAACTTGCAGCCCCTCCCCCAGGAATTGTGGGGGAGTAAGTCATTCCCAAAGACATAAATATTATGGTTTTCGACTATGCGGAACAAAATGGCTATCTTAAAATTTTAATCTGTTGACTTTTGGAAAAAAATTAGCGTGGGAGGGGGCCTATTTGCCCTCCAATTTTTTTATCACTGAAAAGGGCACTAGAACTTTTCATTTCCGTAAGAATGAGCCCTCTTGCAACACTCTAAGACCACCTTGTCGATACGATGACCCCTGGGGAAAAGAAAAAAACAACAACAAACAAACAAATAAACACGCACCCGTGATTTGTCTTCTGGCAAAAAATATGAAATTCCACATTTTTTTAGATAGGGGCTTGAAATTTTTGCTATAGAGTTCTCTGATATGCCGAATGCGATAGTGTGATTTTCGTTAAGATTCTATGACTTTTAGGGGATGTTTCCCCCTTTTTTCCAAAATAGGGCAAATTTTATTTTTCCAAAATAGGGCAAACTTATATATTTAGAATCAGCGTGAAAATTCGATTCATATGATGTATCTTTTAGCATCAAAATTCCGTTTTTTAGAGTTCCGTTTACTATTGAGCCGGGTCGCCCCTTACTACAGTTCTTTACCACGAACTGTTTGAAAAGAAAATAATTCGGTATTTCGGGGCTTCTGACATTATTACTCCTTTGCGGAAGTTAGGCTCAAAATTGAAAAATGATTATATTTTTTCTCTGGGCCCCTTCCACCTCTTAGTTCGTTTATTTTCCCGTTAGTTTTCACCTGTTTTCACTTTATAGTTGTGTTATCTCTTAGCAGTTCTTTCGTTAGTTGAGTTATGGTTGTGGTATATATGTTTTATCGCTCGTATAGTTGTGTTATTTTCAAATTATACCCCATAATAGAGAGACTCCGAACACCCAGCATTGTATATTAAGCTCTGAATTTGACGTTTTTTCTAACGTGACCAGATTCGTCCTGCGCCCTTTTCATTGAATTTTTCCCCCATGGCATATTTCTCCAAGGAAAGATCCTCCCACATAGCCCCCTCCCTCAACCCTACCCCCAAAACCAAAAAAATCCCCCTGAAAACGTCTGTACACTTCCCAATAACCATTATTATATGTAAAAACTGGTTGAAGTTTGTAACTTGCAGCCCCTCCCCTAGGAACTCTGGGGGAGTAAGTCACCCCCAAATACATAGTTATTATGATTTTCGACTATGCTGAACAAAATGGCTATCTCAAAATTTTGATCTGTTGACTTTGAGAAAAAAATGAGCGTGGGAGGGGGCCTAGATGCCCTCCAATTTTTTTGGTCACTTAAAAAGGGCACTAGAACTTTTCATTTCCGTTAGAATGAGCCCTCTTGCGACATTCTAGGACCACTTGGTCGATACGATGACCCCTGGGAAAAAAAAAAAACAAAAAAAAAAAAAACAAATAAACACGCACCCGTGATTTGTCTTCTGGCAAAAAATGCAAAATTCCACATTTTTGTAGATAGGAGCTTGAAACTTCTACAGTAGGGTTCTCTGATACGCTGAATCTGATGGTGTCATTTTCGTTAAGATCCTACGACTTTTAGGGGGTGTTTCCCTCTATTTTCCTAAATAAGGCAAATTTTCCCAGGCTCGTAACTTTTGATGGGTAAGACTAAACTTGATGAAACTTATATATTTAAAATCAGCATTAAAATGCGATTCTTTTGATGTAGCTATTGATATCAAAATTCAATTTTTTAGAGTTTTGGTTACTATTGAATCGGATCGCTCCTTACTACAGTTCGTTACCACGAACTGTTTGATAAGTTAATTGCTTTCTTTTCGCTATGCAAAAATGATTCCTTTGGAAAAAAAAACTGCTGTATACTGAAGTGCCTTCGTATTACACGTGGAATACTAAAAATAAAGTATTTGAACGTCGAAAACAGGGTAAGTCAGTCGACGGCAAACCTACCATCTTCAAAGATACCACGATAGGAAGACTTTACACCGTTCACCCCAATCAACATGAAAGCTTCTTTCTGAGCCTGCATTTGGTGAATGTACCCGGTCCGACGTCCTTTGAGTATTTGAGATCTGTAAACGGTACTATACATGACACTTACCATAGTGCAGGCCAAGCTCTGAATTTTTTGGAGAATGACCAACAGTGGGATAACTGCATCAATGACGCGTGCGAAACGTCAACTCCAAGTCAAATTCGTGCATTGTTTGGAATCATACTAACAACTTGCTCTTCTTCAGCTCCTACAGAGTTATGGGAAAAATATAAATCGAAAATGTCCGAAGATATACTCCATCGAAAACGATTAGAGACGTCAGATATGACTTTTGATTTTACATCAGAAATTTATAACTACACTTTAGTTATTATAGAAGATTTGTGCGTATGTATGACAAGCAAACCTCTTCAGGATTTGGGAATGCCTTCACCTAATCGTACCGCTGCTGTTTCGACATGTGTAGAATTGGATCGTGAACAAAGTTACAGTACGAGTGATCTATTGTCGTATGTACAAAATAACATTTCTAAGTTAACGTCGGAACAAAGCCATTTATGATACGATAATGCATTGTGTCGATAACAACATTGAAAAATTTTTCTTTTTGGATGCGCCAGTAGGTACTGGTAAAACGTTTGTGATAAAACTGATTCTGGCATCAATTCGATCAAAAAATGATATAGCGTTGGCAATTGCATCGTCCGGAATAGCCACAACGCTGCTGCCTGGTGGAAGATCTGCTCATTCCGCTTTGAAATTGCCTCTGAATTTGCATTCTAAAGAAATTCCCACGTGCAATATTTCCAAATCATCTGGGATGGGTAGAGTATTGCAGCAATGCAATATTATTATTTGGGACGAGTGCACAATGGCACACAAAAAATCGCTCGAGGCTCTGGATCAATGTTTGAAAGATTTGCGAGGGAAATCGAAACCCTTTGGCAGCACATTAATATTGCTTGCGGGAGATTTCAGGCAAACATTACCTATAATACCTAGATCAACCCCTGCAGACGAAATGAATGCTTGCCTGAAAAATTCTAATTTATGGGCACACGTAAAAACATTAAAATTAACTACAAATATGCATGTCCGATTGCAAAACGATGACTCTGGTCAAACATTTTAAGATCAATTACTGGCAATTGGAAACGGATAGCTCCCAGTAGATTTAATTTCAGGACGTATACACCTACCTGCTGAATTCTGTAATTTAGTGACGTCCAAAAACGAATTGATTGAAAAAGTATTTCCGAATATTCTAAACAATTATAAAAATAATAAATGGCTAAGTGAAAGAGCGATTCTTGCACCCAAAAATATTGACGTCCACGAAATCAACAATATTTTTTTGACCAAGATTTGAGACCAGGCAGTCCTTTACAAGTCAGTCGACACAGTTTTGGAACCAAATGAGGCGGTTAATTATCCATCTGAATTTTTAAATTCCGTGGATCTTTCAGGGTTTCCACCACACGTGCCACAACTAAAAATAGGCGTACCAATAATATTGTTACATAACATAAACCCACCAAAGCTTTGCAATGGCACGCGACTTGCCGTAAAAAGAAAAACAATGGAAAACGTAATAGAGGCCACAATCTTGACAGGACCTTTTGAGGTCGAGGCTGTTCTTATTCCTCGCATTCCCATGATTCCAACGTATGTGCCTTTTCAATTTAAAAGATTGCAATTCCCAATTTGATTAGTATTTGCAATCACCATCAACAAAGCTCAAGGTCAATCATTACAAAAATGTGGTATAGATCTTAATATTGATTGTTTTTCCCATGGACAATTGTACGTTGCATGTTCGAGGGTCGGTAAACCTGACAATCTATTTATGTGCAGCGACAATTGGACAGCGAAGAAAGTTGTATATTCGCAAGTTTTACGCAGTTAATTTGTATTGTATCTATCTATCTATCTATCTATATAAAAACGAGTTGTGTGTATGCATGTTTGTTTGTTTGTAAAAAGAGCGTTTGCATATGACGTCATTATAAGTACATAAGGGTTTGTATATGCACAGACAATGGGAAAGCCAAGAATCTATCTATATATATAAAAATAAGTTGTCTGTGTGTCGAGTGACGTCATGTTTGTGTGTCGACTGACGTCATGTTTGTAGATTGACAAAATTACACACCGGGGCATCGGGACACAAGTGACGACCGGGACATCTTATATATAAAAATAAGTTGTCTGTGTTTCGAGTGACGTCATGTTTGTGTGTCGACTGACGTCATGTTTGTTGATTGACAAAATTAAACACTGGGACATCGGGACACAAATGACGACCGGGACAACGGGACATAGGGAATATAAATGACGACCGGGACACTAAAAGAGAAAGCGACCGGGACACAAGGAATGTTCGATTAGCAATCACCATCAACAAAGCACCGGGACACATTTGACGACCGGGACACAGGGAGTATAAATGGGGACTAGGACACTCAAAGAGAAATTACAGACCAGGAAACCGGAACACAAATGACGACCGGGACATAAATGACGAACGGGACACAGGGAATATAAATGACGACCAAGACACTCAAAGAGAAATTACAGACTGGGACACCGGGACACAAATGACGACCGGGACACAGGGAAACAACAACAACGGGGACGCCGGGGGCACAGGGGGATATATAAATGACGACAGGGACACAGGGAATGTTCGATTAGCAATCACCATCAACAAAGCTCAGGGGCAATCATTAGAATAATGAGGTATAGATCTGAATACAGATTGTTTTTCCCATGGACAATTATATGTTGCATGTTCA
Organism: Artemia franciscana; assembly: GCF_032884065.1. Taxonomy (NCBI): domain Eukaryota; kingdom Metazoa; phylum Arthropoda; class Branchiopoda; order Anostraca; family Artemiidae; genus Artemia; species Artemia franciscana. The sequence goes on from NW_027063652.1 coordinate 9,487, forward strand.
AGAGTCGGTAAACCTGACAATCTATTTATATGCACAGACAATGGGACAGCCAAGAATGTTGTACATTCGCAAGTTTTACGTAGTTAAATATATATATATATATATATATATATATATATATATATATATATATATATATATATATATATATATATATATATATATATATATATATATATATATATATATATATATATATATATATATATATATATATCACAGGTGGGACACAGGGACAGAACTACAATGGCACGTAACTAATATGGCGCGTAACGACTGGTGCTCACGGGGGGGCTTCGGGGGGGGGGGGGCGCGAAGCACCCCCACCAACTAGGTGTTGGGTCGGCGAAGCGCCACCCCAACAGCTAGTAGGGAATATAAATGACGACCGGGACACTCAAAGAGAAAATAACCGAGACATAAGGAATGTTCGATTAGCAATCACCATCAACAAAGCACCGGGAAACAAATGACGACCGGGACACAGGGAATATAAATGACGACCAGGACACTCAAAGAGAAATTACAGACCGGGACAACCGGAACACAAGTGACGACCGGGACAATAATGACGACCGGGACAAAAATTACGACCGGGACACCGGGAATAATAATGACAACCGCGACACTCAAAGAGAAATTACAGACTGGGACACCGGGACACAAATGACGACCGGGACACAAGGAAACAACAACAACGGGGACGCCAGGGACACAGGGAGATATATAAATGACGACAGGGACACAGGGAATGTTCGATTAGCAATCACCATCAACAAAGCTCAAGGACAATCATTAGAATAATGAGGTATAGATCTGAATACAGATTGTTTTTCCCATGAACAATTATATGTTGCATGTTCAAGAGTCAGTGAACATGACAATCTATTTATATGCACAGACAATGGGGCAGCCAAGAATGATGTATATTCGCAAGTTTTACGTAATTAAATATATATATATATATATATATATATATATATATATATATATAATATATATATATATATATATATATATATATATATATATATATATATATATATATATATATATATATTCACAGGTGGGACACAGGGACACAACTACAATGGCGCGTAACTAATATGGCGCGTAACGACCTACGCGCGCGGGGGGGCTTGGGGGGGGGAAGTGCCCCCACCAGCTACGTGTTGGGTTGGCACTTCACGCCACCCCAACAGCTAGTTAATTATAAATCATACTAGTTCTACGTTGCATGTGCAACGTGGGGTGCTGCGGCAACCTTTGTTCGGCTTCGCCGAGTAAAGTGTTGCGACAGCAACACTTTGGTTTTGTTTCTTCAAACAAGGTTTTGTTTGATGTGAAACCTGATGAAACAAGGTTTTGGTTTTGTTTCTTCAACAGCTAGTGTTGTATATTCGCAAGTTTTACGTAGTTCAAAACACATATATAAATCTATCTATATTCATAGGTGGTACACAGGGACACAACTACAATGGCGCGTAACGACTTACGCGCGGGGGGGGGGCACGAAATGCCCCCTCCAACTAGGTGTTGGGGTGGCACGAAGCGCCAGCCCAACAGCTTGTTAATTATAAATCATACTAGATCTACGTTGCATGGGCAACGTGGGGTGCTGCGCCAACCTTTGTTCGGTTTCGCCGAGTAAAGTGTTGCAATAGCAACACTTTGGTTTTGTTTCTTCGCTTCGATTAAATACATAAGATGTTAATCTGTAAGAATCTTAAAATAAATACTAGGTACGCCAACTCGCAAAAGTTGCAAACCCCAGATTGCAACTAGCAAAAGTTGCAAACCCCTCATCGCTGAAGATGATTGTAGCCTAACAGCCGATTATCACTTACAAGTCCCCTACATGTCTTACCACTGGAACCAAATTGGTCTTACTATCAAATACACCGGAAACACATAATAGGTACATCAACTAGGAAAAGTTGCTAACCCCTCATTGCCGAAGATGATTATGAGCTAACAGCCGACTGTTGCTTAAAACTCTCCTATATATGCCACAATTGATATCCGCCTATTTCTGGTTTCAGTGTATACCTTACTACTGAAGTTGTCAACCACTTTAAACTTTCAAACTGCTATATCTTATGAAGGAATTTTTCTACGAAAAAATGGATGACATATACTTTGATCAGCTCATCAAAAGATATGGACTGCCATAGAAAAAAAAATCTATCTGTCTTAGTTCAAAAGTTGACTTTTTTGCCGTAGGCCAAGTTTAAGACGTCATCATTTAGAAAGGAGCAAAGGAATTTCTTTAACAATGAGAGAACTTTTGAAGTTTATGCCATTTCTGTATCGGCCTATTTTTGGTTTCAGTGCGTGCCTTATTACTGAAGTTGTCAACCCCTTAAGCTTTCAATCTGGTATATCTCATGAAGGAATTTTTCGACCAAAAACGGATGACATATACATTGATCAGCTCATCAAGAGCTATCGATTGCCGTCGAAAAAAACAAATTTATCTGTCTCAATTCAAAAGTTGACTTTTTTACCGTAGGCCATGTTTCTAACGTCGTTTCTTAGAAGAGAGCAAAGGATAGACTCTAATTTCTTTAATAATGAGAGAAAATTTAAAGTTTAACAGCCACATCTGATACCATTTCTTTACCGCAATCCCCAGTGCGAAAAATCGAATGATAAACTCAGCTGAAATCACGAACAGAAATGGGTAGAAACACAAGCAAAAACCATCCTTTTTGGCCCCAGGTAAGAGTTCTACGAAACTTTCCAAATGCAAAGTCTATTCGTCAATCTGGCCTAAGGTCCACACTTTTCGTAAAAATCGCAGAGATTAGATCCTTGCCACTTTCTAGGAATAAGCTGAAATTGGGGTGCTAGGGGGGAAAAACACGACAAAACCAAAGTGTTGCTGTCGCAGCACAAATATTGCAAAATTATAACTGTGCCTACACGCATTTAGTTTGCTTTTAATCGCAGAAAACGTTGGTTTATATAGTTCTTTTACCTATCTTTGTTTTCACGTGAGAAATTCTATCAAGGGGGGGGGGATGCAGAGTTAGGCTAAATTTGTTGCCATTATTTCCAAACAAATATAATGAGCATACTTTATTCATGAAAACAAAAATATACGTTACGAAAACTGGGAAATACTAGATATTGTCTACTCCAAAACTTTCAAGTTCGAAATGTGTTGCAGGGCACTACTACTTTTGCAGTTCCTTCTTTTTCTTAGCATGTTCAATAGTCTATATTTTGGGAATACTGAAAATGGAAGCTCAAAATATTCCAGGAATGGGAACTGAATAAAAGATGAAAAGTTTTTCTGAAATTTTGTAATTTCCTGGAATATTTTTTTCTGAAACTAATCACTATAAAAAAGAAACAAAACTATCCTTGCACAAAAGTAAACTCTTATGGGATTGTATAACATCAGACGTAAAGAACATAGAATAATCTATTCACTTCTTAGAACAAATTTAAACGCCTTTTCTATATTTTCAGGAAAATTGGACCTTAGAAAAGTGGACCTCAAGTTCCTAGATCAAGATTATTGTTGTTATTATAAAATCTTTGAATTTGACAAGATTTTTTTTGTAATTTCTTTTTTGAATCTCAAAATTTGTCCCAGGCTATAATGAAAAAAGGTCTGGTTGCAATCAAACTCGCAGATCCAAAGAAGTCAGGCACTGGAGCTGTTCTCCTACAAAATAATTCTATATTGTACATATAATCCAATCTATATATATAAAAATAAGTTGTTTGTATGTGTTCGGGTCTGTCGGGTGATGTCATGTTTGTGTGTTGACTGACGTCATGTTTTCGACTGACGAAGTTACAGACCGGGACATCGGGACACAAATGACGACCGGGACATCGGGACACAAACGACGACCGGGACACCGGCACATAGGGAATATAAATGACGACTGGGACACTCAAAGAGAAAGCGACCGGGACACAGGGAATGATCGATTAGCAATCACCATCAACAAAGCACTGGGACACAAATCACGACCGGGACACAGGGAGTATAAATGACGACCAGGACATAAGTAAAAAAAAACTAAAAAAACTAAAAAAGGTAAAAACTACAAAAAAAACTAAAAAGAAAAAAAAACTAAAAACTAATAAAAAAAACTAAGAAAGCTAAAAAACTAAAAAAACTAAATAAGAAAAAAAATAAAAAAAGGAAAAAAAAATGAAAAATAAAGGAGAAAAACAAAACTAAAAAAATAAAAATAAAAAAAATAAAAAAAAAGAAAAAAACTAAAAAAAAAACTAAAAAGAAAAAAAAAGGAAAAATACAAAAATTTATTTCGTCATATACCATTTCAAAAACGAATGTATATACAGACCCGGACACCGGGATACAAATGACGACCGGGACACAGGGAATATAAATGACGACCGGGACACAGGGACACAACTACAACGAGGACGCCGGGGGGCGCAGGGGGATATATAAATGACAACGGTGACACAGGGAATGTTCGATTAGCAATCACCATCAACAAAGCTCAAGGGCAATCATTAGAATCATGAGGTATAACTAAAAAAACTAAAAAAAAGGTAAAAAACTAAAACCTAAAAAAAAGACCAATTCAAAAACGAATGTACATACAGACCGGGACACCGGGACACAAATGATGACCGGGACACAAGGAATATAAATGACGCCCCGGACCCTCAAAGAGAAATCACAGACTGGGACACCAGGACAAAAATGACGACCAGGACACAGGGAATATAAATGACGACCGGGACACAGGGACACAACTACAACGGGGACGCCGGGGGGCACAGGGGGATATATAAGTAACGACGGCGACACGGGGAATCGTCGATTAGCAATCACCATCAACAAAGCTCAAGGGCAATCATTAGAATCATGAGGTATAGATCTGAATACGGATTGTTTTCCCATGGACTATTATATTTTGCATGTTCAAGAGTCGATAAACCTGACAATCTATTTATATGCACAGACAATGGGACAGCGAAGAATGTTGTATATTCGCAAGTTTTACGTAGTTAAAACATATATATATATATATATCTATCTATATTCACGGGTGGGACATAGGAACACAACTACAATGGCGCGTAACTAATATGGCGCGTAACGACTTACGCGCGCTGGGGGGCTTGGGGGGGCGCGAAGCACCCCCACCAACTAGGTGTTGGGGTGGCGCGAAGCGCTACCCCAACAGCTAGTATTAAATAAACTGTGCGTATAATAATTCTTACATTTTTTCCATCTAAGCTCTTAAACAGCAAAGAAGTAAAAATATTTGCAAAATGAAAAGTAATTGTATGCTATTCTTTTTGGTTGAAGGTATTTTCATCAATATCTATATGTCTGTTTACTCCTGATCATCCCTCAGCAAATATTTCTAAATTTTCTTACCAGAAAACGATCTCTATTATTACAGAGAATGCTCCTACAAAACGACCTTGTAACTATAACATCCGATTTCGCCCAGAAAAGATATGCCTAATACTCTCTTTTATGTTCAGATAAACAATGAAAACCACAAGATGCAAGAAGACATTGATTGCTGTATGCTGACTTTGATGAGGTTCATCCGCATCAGTACTGACAGATATCTAAAACTAAAGGATAAAATATGCTTAGATAATGAGCTCAAAATCAGCATACTAATTTATAGAAAAAAGCTGTCTAGCAATGCAGAGTGAAAATCCATCATTAACAGTAGAATTCTGCCCAGTCAGAAACTAGTTAACTATAATAATAATAATAATTTATTTTTAACCCACATCATAACAAGTTATGGCACTTGTGGAGTAACAAAAAGAAAAAAAAAATGAGATACACTACAAGTAAATACACTACAAATAGAAAAAACATTATGCTACAATGAGATTAACCGAACAGACGGACCAAAGGATGATGAGGCGATAAACGATAAAAAGCTGATTCCGACAACCTTCCATACATGAGGGCCAATTTTGCACTTATATCAGGGACATCAAACTTACGAATTATCTTCCTATTGCTATACCAAGGGGGGAGATAAAGTAAAAATGTACAATATCTGAAATAAAAAATCCGAATCTGATTAATATCTTTTTTCTTTAGAAGGGGATAAAGACCAGAAAGGTAAAGGACAGAATGATCACAAAATGTAGCATATAGTCTACCGAGTGCACGTCTATTATACTTCCCTCGATTAGCAACTATCTTAGAATAGCCCGTTTGAATTTTCTTTTGAACATCACGAACAGTGCACTGCCGTAGGCAAGAAATTGAATTCGTAACAGTAATACCCAACCACCGAAAGGTGGAAACAAAGGGTATTGAAAAACCGCGACAAGCTAAGGGAGCATTAGAGGAAGTCGGACCATTAAAAACTAGAAATTCACATTTCTCAACATTAAGAGAAAGACCAATATTAGAAAATAGACGTGAAACTTTTGAGACCATAAACGAGAGACTTTGCTTATTTTTACACAAAAGTAAAAGGTCATCTGCATAAGCAAGATAAGAAACATCTGAGAGTCCAATAAAATAATTTGATCTAATTTCATCTAAAATACCAGAAATGCACATTTTGAATATACTAGGTGATAAAACCCCTCCCTGCTTGACACCTCGACATAAACGGACAAACGGAGATCCAGACTTATTAATTCGGAGGAAAGAATTCTCATACCAAAAGCGAAGAAGAAAAATGACTGAAAGATTTACACCATTATTAAAAAGGGAAAAAAAAGCTTGACTGTGAACTACATTGTCAAAAGCTTTAGAAAGGTCCAAAGTACACATATAAAGTGGCGACCCCTCAGCCATGCTATTCTTAAGGGCGGAAGAAAGAACATGGTGTGCATGTTGACAACCAATACCAGCTTGAAACCCGAATTGATTTGATCCGAAATTTATATTTTCATTTAAATGAGGAATTAAAATATATTCAAGGATTTTACTCAAGTTACACGTAGTGGTTATAGGGCGATAAGATGAACATTGAGAAGGGAGTTTTCCCCGCTTTAGAATTGAGGTGACATTTCCACAAAGAAAGCTATCCGGAACCAGAGAAGATGTTAAACACATTTGGAACAACAACTGCAAATGAAATAAAAGAACAACACACTTTGGATTTATATTATTTACACTAATACCATCAATATCAATGGATGAAGATTTCAGTTGCTTAATTTCATTTTCAACAGCAGTTATTGATACTGGAATAATATGGCCCTGATGAAGCGAAGGCGGTAGAATTTTAGAAAGTAACCGAGAATAATTTGACTGCACAAAAAAATTAATTTTGGAAAAAATTCCCGAATAGTAAACATACCAAGTTGAACTAGAAATCGAATCACTATTATAAAGATCACTTTTATCCAGCTTCTCAGAATTGATCAATTTAGACCAATCCTTTTTAGAGGCTGGAAATTCCATACCCTTATAACGAATAGATTTAAGGTACTTTTTATAATCATTCTTTGTTTTCTGCTTTATATCCGCAACAGACCCCGTTATAGGTCTACCACAATCAACCCAAATTCGAAGCCAAAGTTTTGCCTTATTTTTAAAATTCTTTAATTCAGGATCGGCAGCCCATATAGATTTCCGCGTTTTTATACGAATACGTTCCTGGGGAACCGCAATTTTTTCAGCTTCTTTCATACATCTAATTATATCATCATAATATCTATCAAGATCACGCTTACTACCCTTTACTTGCAATTGGAGTAGATGATAAGGCACACGAATACAATTAAGCAATGTAGATAAAGACAATATATATAAAGCAATATCGGCTCTTTTCCAATTACTACATTTAAACCATTTAGAATTCCCAATAGGGGCAACATTGCAAAGGTTACGTTTCAGTTCAGTAGTAAATGAAAGCGATAGATGGTCAATGTCATCAGACTCAATATCAACATGAATAATCGAGCATTTTAGCTGTGATGAACTGATTTTATGATCAATATTAGAAACACTACCAGATTGATGGATATAGGAGTATGATAAATCTTTCTTCAGAATCACGTAAGGGGGCATGCACTCCAATATTTCTCGGGATCGATAACTTTGTTCATCCAAATCCGTGTTAAAGTCACCAAGAACTACAAAATCAAGTTTATTTTCCTTGACACGATTCATCACGGACTTTAAAGACTTGCATGTAATAGCAAATTTATTTATTGACTCCACTGTATTATTTTTATATGGAAGATAAACATTAGCAAACACAGTACTATTTACTCTAACAGCAAGAATGTGCTTATCCGAATAAAAAAGGGATGGGTTCGAAAGATCAATACTTTTTTTTTAAATACAGGCCAGGCCTCCAGAAGGGCGGCCACGCGTGGTAACAGCATCAGAAGTAAAAACCGAATGAACAGAGCTTCGATGAAGGAAATTTCTGCTAGAGGCAGTTAACAAAGTTTCTTGCAGGCAGATAACGTCGAAGTTCTCGTACAGATCGTCAATATAAGCATCTTTATTTTTTGTGCCATTGATATTGTGCGATATGATTGAAATTTGTAAAGTCATTTAGAGGTTTGTTGACTAGCAAAACCACGGAGAACGGAGCATGACATGCTAAAGGACACGTGTTCACCATTGCAATTGGCACATTTTGGTGAGGCATTGCATGGATTTTCTTTTGAAGTAATATGAGGGCCGGCACAACGAGCACATTTGGGCGCAGGACTGGGACAAGAAGACTGGAAGTGATGGGGCGATCGGCACTTAAAACAACACTTTGGAATTTCCTTAAACTCACTCAGTCTAAAGAATTCATAACCAATTCTTACACCGTCTTTGAAATAAGCTGCTTTAGCAAAAGAATCCACACAATCAAGCTTAACTGTTTTCGAAGAGCCAAGCCTTTTGGCAGCAACAATACCGCTACAATTTGTGAAAGACTGAATCGCATAATCCTCTGGAACACCTTTTATAATGGCCGAATATTTCTTAGAAATTTCTTTGGTTGACGTACCGGCGAGAATGACGGGAACAGATGCACGGAAGTCTTCGGCAGCAGATTTATCAATATTTACATACCACTTATCGTGAACCGGGCGAATACTGGATACAAGTTCATGGCCACTGATTTTATCAATAGCGTCTTTCCTTTTAATTGGATCCGATAGATGAGACGGCACTTGAGAGACGACAATAGTGGTTGACTGGCGATTAGAGCCTATAGGTTTTGGTAACTGAGGGTAATTGAGGCTATAATTGTCCAACTTTGCTGACACAATTTGAACAAGTTGATGAACTTTAGAAACTTTAGAGGCCAATTGTGAATAGGCCACAGCCGGCAACACTGGAACTTCAGTTGGAAGTTTAATAACATAAGTTGGCATAGAGATACTAGCTTCATCACACTTCTTCAAAAGATCGAGCATGTCTTTAATATTACTGGTTGCAGACTTTGCACCACTGCGGCGAGGGGGAATTTCATCAGGCGCAAGTTTCGACCATAAATCAGCCTTAGCTTCAACCATTTTTGGTGAAGCAAAAAAATCCACTCCATATTCAATAATTTCCTTCTCAGAAATCGAATTCTGCCAATTACTTTGGACAAAATTTAACACAGGTACAAAGTCATTCAGATCCTCCGATTGTTCGCTAATACTTGGCATTTTTCAAGGCACCTGTTTTCAAGCACCACACAATTTAAACCGTTCAATTTATAAATGTAGGTCACTGATATATGACATTACAAATTCCAAGCCAATTTTTGCGAAATAACAAGACTACGGAATTAATTATGAAGCATAGATCAGGATTAAAAGTCTCTATAATTCCAAGGCAATTGTTGCGAAATAACAAGGTCACTGAATTAATTATGAAGCTTAGGACAGGATTAAAAAACTCTGTGATCCCAAACCAAATATTGTGAAATGTTAAATTAATTCACTTGACAAGAAACTCACTGATTTAGCAGTGTTCATAAAATATCCAATTTTAGCTGTTAACGCATTGAACTCTGAAACAAGACTGATAAGTCTGATAAGACACACAAGACTAACATAGACTGAAACAAACTATGGTTGAGGTTGTCAAATGAAAAAGGATTGCCCTGTCAGACCCAGAAAAAAAATTTAAATTGCACTTCATAATATCTTTATGCTGTCCATCTCAACAAAAAGTTCATTCACTAATTGTTTTGGCTTGGATGAACAAATCCATTGTGCTATTCATCAGAAACTGTGAAGTTTGTAACCTATCACAGAAGTCTAAACCGAAAAAAATTCTTCCTCCAGCATGAAATGCCCACCCTTAGGAGCATGTTGGAGTTGATCTCTTCCAACTTGATATTAAGTTTTCATGTCGCTCCTTACTTTCAGTTAAAAAAAGCGTGTTTTTTTTTATTTCACATGAGAAAGGGATAAAATGTTTGCATTTAGAACTTGTTTTTTTTTGCATTAAAAAAAAAATGTATAAAATATACACATTTTATTTTTACATCTGAGAACTGGATGAAATTTACATATTTGGAATTTATCTTTACACTTTTGAGAAACGAATTAAATATATGTATTTAAACCCTATTTTTGTATTAGATAAAGGATAAAATGTATGTACTTAAAAAATGGAACCAAGAAATGCACTTTTATATGTCGTTCTGATATTTAATTAACAAAAAAGGCAACATTTTTCCGAAGGAAGTCTCTTGTTTTTACAATAGTTCCTGTAATAACGATATCAGTTTAGCGGTTGACCTCTTCAAAAGGGAAACATACTCATAAAAAGAAATCAGTGTCATTCGATGCCTTTTTTTATGCTTTTTTCCAACACCATGGTCTCTTTTCTATTACATTGTAGCACATATAGTGGATTGATACCGCTTTTGCATTCTAGGTTATGTGCATGAAATGATGTCGCCAAGTTGGAGTTCCAAGATTTGATTTCCGTAGTCGCGTCTATATTTGTAAGTGGTGATCCTCTGGATAATGGAGAGGAATTTTACACATCTCTCAAAAAGAGGTTCGTTGATCAAGGATACACTTTATGCATTACGTTGCGAGTTTTTCTTCCTTGTAGTTTTGCATTTGGAGAACTTAATAGATTAATTCAAATTTTCACCTATATCTGGGATTTTAGTTTGGATTTATTTCTCTAAAAATAGTAAAGTTAGATTTAGAATTCCGATTGCCTCAGAAATTATAATATTGTCTTTAGATGTCGAGCTTTAGGTCACTTCCTAACAGTAAGCTCTACGAAAAATGTGGTTCAGTTCCACATTCTAGGGCTATAATGAGGGAAAGGTTGAGATGGCTAGGACACGTGCTGCAGATGAAAAATGACAAATTGTTCTTGTCCGAGAACACCGTATAGGGCCAAACGAAAAGCAGTGATAGCAGTGAGTACGAGGGTCCTGCTATCCTGGAACTTGACGTGCCGATAGGAAGCCAGATTTATAATATACTAGCTAATGGGGTGGCGCTTCGCGCCACCCCAACACCTAGTTGGTGGGGGCGCTTCGCGCCCCCACCAGCCCTTATATATATATATATATATATATATATATATATATATATATATATATATATATATATATATATATATATATATATATATATATATATATATATATATATAGTTTTTAACTGCGTAAAACTTGCGAATATACAACATTCTTCGCTGTCCCATTGTCTGTGCATATAAATAGATTGTCAAGTTTACCGACTCTTGAACATGCAACATATAATTGTCCATGGGAAAAACGATCCGTGTTCAGATCTATACCTCATGATTCTAATGATTGCCCTTGAGCTTTGTTGATGATGAATGCTAATCGAACATTTCCTGTGTCGCCGTCGTCATTTATATATCCCCCTGTGCTCCCCGGCGTCCCCGTTGTAGTTGTGTCCCTGTTTCCCGGTCGTCATTTATATTCCTTGTGTCCTGGTCGTCATTTGTGTCCCGGTGTCCCAGTCTGTAATTTCTCTTTGAGTGTCCCGGTCGTCATTTATATTCCCTGTGTCCCGGTCGTCATTTGTGTCCCGGTGTCTTGGTCTGTATATACATTCGTTTTTCAATTGGTATATGATGAAATAAATTTTTGTGTTTTTCCCCTTTTTTTCTTTTTAGTTTTTTTTTTTTTGGTTTTTACCTTTTTTTTGTTTTTTTAGTTTTTTCTCTTTTCTTTTTAGTTTTTTTTTGTGCAGGAGCTTCATTTTTGGAAGCTATTTTTTTAAGCAGCTTTTTTTTAGCAGCTTCCTTGACTGTTGCCATTGTAGGTTCGCGCCACCCTAACACCTAGTTGGTTCGAGCGCTTCCTGTAAAATTGTCTAATATCTTCATTTTTTTACGATGTACAATCATAAAATAGTCTAATATCTTCATTTTTTCAACATAAGTAGCTATTACCCTCGAAAACTAAAACTTTTGAAATAGGAAAAGAGCCTTTAATCACATTCTTTACCATGTGCAATCATAAAATAGTCTAATATCTTCGTAGCTATTACCCTCGAAAACTAAAACTTTTGAAATAGGAAAAGAGCCTTTAATCACATTCTTTACCATGTGCAATCATAAAATAGTCTAATATCTTCATTTTTTCAACATACGTAGCTATTACCCTCGAAAACTAAAACTTTTGAAATAGGAAAAGAGCCTTTAATCACATTCTTTACCATGTGCAATCATAAAATAGTCTAATATCTTCATTTTTTCAACATACGTAGATCTTACCCCCGAAAACTAAAACTTTTGAAATAGGAAAAGAGCCTTCAATCACATTCTTTACCATGTGCAATCATAAAATAGTCTAATATCTTCATTTTTTCCACAGACAAAGCTATTACCCAAAAAAACTAAAACTTTTGAAATAGGAAAAGAGCCTTTAATCACATTCTTTACCATTTGCAATCATAAAATAGTCTAATATCTTCATTTTTTCAACATACGTAGCTATTATCCTCGAAAAATAAAACTTTTGACATAGGAATAGAGCCTTTAATCACATTCTTTACCATTTGCAATCTAAAATTGTCTAATATATCTAATATCTTCGTAGCTATTACCCTCGAAAACTAAAACTTTTGAAATAGGAAAAGAGCCTTTAATCACATTCTTTACCATGTGCAATCATAAAATAGTCTAATATCTTCATTTTTTCAACATACGTAGCTATTACCCTCGAAAACTAAAACTTTTGAAATAGGAAAAGAGCCTTTAATCACATTCTTTACCATTTGCAATCATAAAATAGTCTAATATCTTCATTTTTTCAACATACGTAGCTATTACCCTCGAAAACTAAAACTTTTGAAATAGGAAAAGAGCCTTTAATCAAATTCTTTACCATGTGCAATCATAAAATAGTCTAATATCTTCATTTTTTCCACAGACATAGCTATTACCCAAAACTAAAACTTTTGAAATAGGAAAAGAGCCTTTAATCACATTCTTTACCATTTGCAATCATAAAATAGTCTAATATCTTCATTTTTTCAACATACGTAGCTATTACCCTCGAAAACTAAACTTTTGACATAGGAAAGAGCCTTTAATCACATTCTTTACCATTTGCAATCTAAAATTGTCTAATATCTTCATTTTTTCAACATACGTAGCTATTACCCTCGAAAACTAAAACTTTTGAAATAGGAAAAGAGCCTTTAATCACATTCTTTACCATTTGCAATCATAAAATAGTCTAATATCTTCATTTTTTCAACATACGTAGCTATTACCCTCGAAAACTAAAACTTTTGACATAGGAAAAGAGCCTTTAATCACATTCTTTACCATTTGCAATCATAAAATAGTCTAATATCTTCATTTTTTCAACATACGTAGCTATTACCCTCGAAAACTAAAACTTTTGAAATAGGAAAAGAGCCTTTAATCACATTCTTTACCATTTGCAATCATAAAATAGTCTAATATCTTCATTTTTTCAACATACGTAGCTATTACCCTCGAAAACTAAAACTTTTGAAATAGGAAAAGAGCCTTTAATCACATTCTTTACCATGTGCAATCATAAAATAGTCTAATATCTTCATTTTTTCAACATACGTAGCTATTACCCTCGAAAACTAAAACTTTTGAAATAGGAAAAGAGCCTTTAATCACATTCTTTACCATGTGCAATCATAAAATTGTCTAATATCTTCATTTTTTCAACATACGTAGCTATTACCCTCGAAAACTAAAACTTTTGAAATAGGAAAAGAGCCTTTAATCACATTCTTTACCATGTGCAATCATAAAATAGTCTAATATCTTCATTTTTTTCAACATACGTAGCTATTACCCTCGAAAACTAAAACTTTTGAAATAGGAAAAGAGCCTTTAATCACATTCTTTACCATTTGCAATCATAAAATAGTCTAATATCTTCATTTTTTCAACATACGTAGCTATTACCCTCGAAAACTAAAACTTTTGACATAGGAAAAGAACCTTTAATCACATTCTTTACCATTTGCAATCATAAAATAGTCTAATATCTTCATTTTTTCAACATACGTAGCTATTACCCTCGAAAACTAAAACTTTTGAAATAGGAAAAGAGCCTTTAATCACATTCTTTACCATTTGCAATCATAAAATAGTCTAATATCTTCATTTTTTCAACATACGTAGCTATTACCCTCGAAAACTAAAACTTTTGAAATAGGAAAAGAGCCTTTAATCACATTCTTTACCATGTGCAATCATAAAATTGTCTAATATCTTCATTTTTTCAACATACGTAGCTATTACCCTCGAAAACTAAAACTTTTGAAATAGGAAAAGAGCCTTTAATCACATTCTTTACCATGTGCAATCATAAAATAGTCTAATATCTTCATTTTTTCAACATACGTAGCTATTACCCTCGAAAACTAAAACTTTTGAAATAGGAAAAGAGCCTTTAATCACATTCTTTACCATTGCAATCATAAAATAGTCTAATATCTTCATTTTTTCAACATACGTAGCTATTACCCTCGAAAACTAAAACTTTTGAAATAGGAAAAGAGCCTTTAATCACATTCTTTACCATGTGCAATCATAAAATTGTCTAATATCTTCATTTTTTCAACATACGTAGCTATTACCCTCGAAAACTAAAACTTTTGAAATAGGAAAAGAGCCTTTAATCACATTCTTTACCATTTGCAATCATAAAATAGTCTAATATCTTCATTTTTTCAACATACGTAGCTATTACCCTCGAAAACTAAAACTTTTGAAATAGGAAAAGAGCCTTTAATCACATTCTTTACCATGTGCAATCATAAAATAGTCTAATATCTTCATTTTTTCAACATACGTAGCTATTACCCTCGAAAACTAAAACTTTTGAAATAGGAAAAGAGCCTTTAATCACATTCTTTACCTAGTGCAATCATAAAATTGTCTAATATCTTCATTTTTTCAACATACGTAGCTATTACCCTCGAAAACTAAAACTTTTGAAATAGGAAAAGAGCCTTTAATCACATTCTTTACCATGTGCAATCATAAAATAGTCTAATATCTTCATTTTTTCAACATACGTAGCTATTACCCTCGAAAACTAAAACTTTTGAAATAGGAAAAGAGCCTTTAATCACATTCTTTACCATTTGCAATCATAAAATAGTCTAATATCTTCATTTTTTCAACATACGTAGCTATTACCCTCGAAAACTAAAACTTTTGAAATAGGAAAAGAGCCTTTAATCACATTCTTTACCATTGCAATCATAAAATAGTCTAATATCTTCATTTTTTCAACATACGTAGCTATTACCCTCGAAAACTAAAACTTTTGAAATAGGAAAAGAGCCTTTAATCACATTCTTTACCATTTGCAATCATAAAATAGTCTAATATCTTCATTTTTTCAACATACGTAGCTATTACCCTCGAAAACTAAAACTTTTGAAATAGGAAAAGAGCCTTTAATCACATTCTTTACCATGTGCAATCATAAAATTGTCTAATATCTTCATTTTTTCAACATACGTAGCTATTACCCTCGAAAACTAAAACTTTTGAAATAGGAAAAGAGCCTTTAATCACATTCTTTACCATGTGCAATCATAAAATAGTCTAATATCTTCATTTTTTCAACATACGTAGCTATTACCCTCGAAAACTAAAACTTTTGAAATAGGAAAAGAGCCTTTAATCACATTCTTTACCATGTGCAATCATAAAATAGTCTAATATCTTCATTTTTTCAACATACGTAGCTATTACCCTCGAAAACTAAAACTTTTGAAATAGGAAAAGAGCCTTTAATCACATTCTTTACCATGTGCAATCATAAAATAGTCTAATATCTTCATTTTTTCAACATACGTAGCTATTACCCTCGAAAACTAAAACTTTTGAAATAGGAAAAGAGCCTTTAATCACATTCTTTACCATTTGCAATCATAAAATAGTCTAATATCTTCATTTTTTCAACATACGTAGCTATTACCCTCGAAAACTAAAACTTTTGACATAGGAAAAGAGCCTTTAATCACATTCTTTACCATTTGCAATCATAAAATAGTCTAATATCTTCATTTTTTCAACATACGTAGCTATTACCCTCGAAAACTAAAACTTTTGAAATAGGAAAAGAGCCTTTAATCACATTCTTTACCATGTGCAATCATAAAATAGTCTAATATCTTCATTTTTTCAACATACGTAGCTATTACCCTCGAAAACTAAAACTTTTGAAATAGGAAAAGAGCCTTTAATCACATTCTTTACCATTTGCAATCATAAAATAGTCTAATATCTTCATTTTTTCAACATACGTAGCTATTACCCTCGAAAACTAAAACTTTTGAAATAGGAAAAGAGCCTTTAATCACATTCTTTACCATGTGCAATCATAAAATAGTCTAATATCTTCATTTTTTCAACATACGTAGCTATTACCCTCGAAAACTAAAACTTTTGAAATAGGAAAAGAGCCTTTAATCACATTCTTTACCATTTGCAATCATAAAATAGTCTAATATCTTCATTTTTTCAACATACGTAGCTATTACCCTCGAAAACTAAAACTTTTGAAATAGGAAAAGAGCCTTTAATCACATTCTTTACCATGTGCAATCATAAAATAGTCTAATATCTTCATTTTTTCAACATACGTAGCTATTACCCTCGAAAACTAAAACTTTTGAAATAGGAAAAGAGCCTTTAATCACATTCTTTACCAGTGCAATCATAAAATAGTCTAATATCTTCATTTTTTCAACATACGTAGCTATTACCCTCGAAAACTAAAACTTTTGAAATAGGAAAAGAGCCTTTAATCACATTCTTTACCATGTGCAATCATAAAATAGTCTAATATCTTCATTTTTTCAACATACGTAGCTATTACCCTCGAAAACTAAAACTTTTGAAATAGGAAAAGAGCCTTTAATCACATTCTTTACCATTTGCAATCATAAAATAGTCTAATATCTTCATTTTTTCAACATACGTAGCTATTACCCTCGAAAACTAAAACTTTTGACATAGGAAAAGAGCCTTTAATCACATTCTTTACCATTTGCAATCATAAAATAGTCTAATATCTTCATTTTTTCAACATACGTAGCTATTACCCTCGAAAACTAAAACTTTTGACATAGGAAAAGAGCCTTTAATCACATTCTTTACCATTTGCAATCATAAAATAGTCTAATATCTTCATTTTTTCAACATACGTAGCTATTACCCTCGAAAACTAAAACTTTTGAAATTGGAAAAGAGCCTTTAATCACATTCTTTACCAAGTTTGCAATCATAAAATTGTCTAATATCTTCATTTTTTCAACATACGTAGCTATTACCCTCGAAAACTAAAACTTTTGAAATAGGAAAAGAGCCTTTAATCACATTCTTTACCATGTGCAATCATAAAATAGTCTAATATCTTCAGAAACCTAGCTATTACCCTCGAAAACTAAAACGTTTGAAATAGGAACAGAGCCTTTAATCACATTCTTTACCATGTGCAATCATAAAATAGTCTAATATCTTCATTTTTTCAACATACGTAGCTATTACCCTCGAAAACTAAAACTTTTGAAATAGGAAAAGAGCCTTTAATCACATTCTTTACCATTTGCAATCATAAAATAGTCTAATATCTTCATTTTTTCAACATACGTAGCTATTACCCTCGAAAACTAAAACTTTTGAAATAGGAAAAGAGCCTTTAATCACATTCTTTACCATTTGCAATCATAAAATAGTCTAATATCTTCATTTTTTCAACATACGTAGCTATTACCCTCGAAAACTAAAACTTTTGAAATAGGAAAAGAGCCTTTAATCACATTCTTTACCATGTGCAATCATAAAATAGTCTAATATATTCATTTTTTTCAACATACATAGCTATTACCCTCGAAAACTAAAACTTTTGAAATAGGAAAAGAGCCTTTAATCACATTCTTTACCATTTGCAATCATAAAATAGTCTAATATCTTCATTTTTTCAACATACGTAGCTTTTACCCTCGAAAACTAAAACTTTTGAAATAGGAAAAGAGCCTTTAATCACATTCTTTACCATGTGCAATCATAAAATAGTCTAATATCTTCATTTTTTCCACAGACCTAGCTATTACCTCGAAAACTAAAACTTTTGAAATAGGAAAAGAGCCTTTAATCACATTCTTTACCATGTGCAATCATAAAATAGTCTAATATCTTCATTTTTTCAACAGACCTAGCTATTACCCTCGAAAACTAAAACTTTTGAAATAGGAAAAGAGCCTTTAATCACATTCTTTACCATTTGCAATCATAAAATAGTCTAATATCTTCATTTTTTCAACATACGTAGCTATTACCCTCGAAAACTAAAACTTTTGAAATAGGAAAAGAGCCTTTAATCACATTCTTTACCATGTGCAATCATAAAATAGTCTAATATCTTCATTTTTTCAACATACGTAGCTATTACCCTCGAAAACTAAAACTTTTGAATAGGAAAAGAGCCTTTAATCACATTCTTTACCATTTGCAATCATAAAATAGTCTAATATCTTCATTTTTTCAACATACGTAGCTATTACCCTCGAAAACTAAAACTTTTAAATAGGAAAAGAGCCTTTAATCACATTCTTTACCATGTGCAATCATAAAATAGTCTAATATATTCATTTTTTCAACATACGTAGCTATTAACCTCGAAAACTAAAACTTTTGACATAGGAAAAGAGCCTTTAATCACATTCTTTACCATTTGCAATCATAAAATAGTCTAATATCTTCATTTTTTCAACATACGTAGCTATTACCCTCGAAAACTAAAACTTTTGAAATAGGAAAAGAGCCTTTAATCACATTCTTTACCATGTGCAATCATAAAATAGTCTAATATCTTCATTTTTTCAACATACGTAGCTATTACCCTCGAAAACTAAAACTTTTGAAATAGGAAAAGAGCCTTTAATCACATTCTTTACCACGTGCAATCATAAAATAGTCTAATATCTTCATTTTTTCAACATACGTAGCTATTACCCTCGAAAACTAAAACTTTTGAAATAGGAAAAGAGCCTTTAATCACATTCTTTACCATGTGCAATCATAAAATAGTCTAATATCTTCATTTTTTCAACATACGTAGCTATTACCCTCGAAAACTAAAACTTTTGAAATAGGAAAAGAGCCTTTAATCACATTCTTTACCATGTGCAATCATAAAATAGTCTAATATCTTCATTTTTTCAACATACGTAGCTATTACCCTCGAAAACTAAAACTTTTGAAATAGGAAAAGAGCCTTTAATCACATTCTTTACCATGTGCAATCATAAAATTGTCTAATATCTTCATTTTTTCAACATACGTAGCTATTACCCTCGAAAACTAAAACTTTTGAAATAGGAAAAGAGCCTTTAATCACATTCTTTACCATTTGCAATCATAAAATAGTCTAATATCTTCATTTTTTCAACATACGTAGCTATTACCCTCGAAAACTAAAACTTTTGAAATAGGAAAAGAGCCTTTAATCACATTCTTTACCATTTGCAATCATAAAATAGTCTAATATCTTCATTTTTTCAACATACGTAGCTATTACCCTCGAAAACTAAAACTTTTGAAATAGGAAAAGAGCCTTTAATCACATTCTTTACCATGTGCAATCATAAAATAGTCTAATATCTTAATTTTTTCAACATACGTAGCTATTACCCTCGAAAACTAAAACTTTTGAAATAGGAAAAGAGCCTTTAATCACATTCTTTACCATTTGCAATCATAAAATTGTCTAATATCTTCATTTTTTCAACATACGTAGCTATTACCCTCGAAAACTAAAACTTTTGACATAGGAAAAGAGCCTTTAATCACATTCTTTACCTTGTGCAATCATAAAATAGTCTAATATCTTCATTTTTTCAACATACGTAGCTATTACCCTCGAAAACTAAATTTTTGAAATAGGAAAAGAGCCTTTAATCACATTCTTTACCATGTGCAATCATAAAATAGTCTAATATCTTCATTTTTTCAACATACGTAGCTATTACCCTCGAAAACTAAAACTTTTGAATAGAAAAGAGCCTTTAATCACATTCTTTACCATGTGCAATCATAAAATAGTCTAATATCTTCATTTTTTCCACAGACAGCTATTACCCTCGAAAACTAAAACTTTTGAAATAGGAAAAGAGCCTTTAATCACATTCTTTACCATTTGCAATCATAAAATAGTCTAATATCTTCATTTTTTCAAAATACGTAGCTATTACCCTCGAAAACTAAAACTTTTGATATAGGAAAAGAGCCTTTAATCACATTCTTTACCATGTGCAATCATAAAATAGTCTAATATCTTCATTTTTTCAACATACGTAGCTATTACCCTCGAAAACTAAAACTTTTGAAATAGGAAAAGAGCCTTTAATCACATTCTTTACCATTTGCAATCATAAAATAGTCTAATATCTTCATTTTTTCAACATACGTAGCTATTACCCTCGAAAACTAAAACTTTTGAAATAGGAAAAGAGCCTTTAATCACATTCTTTACCATTTGCAATCATAAAATAGTCTAATATCTTCATTTTTTCAACATACGTAGCTATTACCCTCGAAAACTAAAACTTTTGAAATAGGAAAAGAGCCTTTAATCACATTCTTTACCATGTGCAATCATAAAATGTCTAATATCTTCATTTTTTCAACATACGTAGCTATTACCCTCGAAAACTAAAACTTTTGAAATAGGAAAAGAGCCTTTAATCACATTCTTTACCATGTGCAATCATAAAATAGTCTAATATCTTCATTTTTTCAACATACGTAGCTATTACCCTCGAAAACTAAAACTTTTGAAATAGGAAAAGAGCCTTTAATCACATTCTTTACCATTTGCAATCATAAAATAGTCTAATATCTTCATTTTTTCAACATACGTAGCTATTACCCTCGAAAACTAAAACTTTTGAAATAGGAAAAGAGCCTTTAATCACATTCTTTACCATGTGCAATCATAAAATTAGTCTAATATCTTTATTTTTTCAACATACGTAGCTATTACCCTCGAAAACTAAAACTTTTGACATAGGAAAAGAGCCTCTAATCACATTCTTTACCATTTGCAATCATAAAATAGTCTAATATCTTCATTTTTTCAACATACGTAGCTATTACCCTCGAAAACTAAAACTTTTGAAACAGGAAAAGAGCCTTTAATCACATTCTTTACCATGTGCAATCATAAAATAGTCTAATATCTTCATTTTTTCAACATACGTAGCTATTACCCTCGAAAACTAAAACTTTTGACAAGGAAAAGAGCCTTTAATCACATTCTTTACCATTTGCAATCATAAAATAGTCTAATATCTTCATTTTTTCAACATACGTAGCTATTACCCTCGAAAACTAAAACTTTTGAAATAGGAAAAGAGCCTTTAATCACATTCTTTACCATGTGCAATCATAAAATAGTCTAATATCTTCATTTTTTCAACATACGTAGCTATTACCCTCGAAAACTAAAACTTTTGAAATAGGAAAAGAGCCTTTAATCACATTCTTTACCATGTGCAATCATAAAATAGTCTAATATCTTCATTTTTTCAACATACGTAGCTATTACCCTCGAAAACTAAAACTTTTGAAATAGGAAAAGAGCCTTTAATCACATTCTTTACCATGTGCAATCATAAAATAGTCTAATATCTTCATTTTTTCCACAGACATAGCTATTACCCTTGAAAACTAAAACTTTTGAAATAGGAAAAGAGCCTTTAATCACATTCTTTTTCATTTGCAATCATAAAATAATCTAATATCTTCATTTTTTCAACATACGTAGCTATTACCCTCGAAAACTAAAACTTTTGACATAGGAAAAGAGCCTTTAATCACATTATTTACCATTTGCAATCATAAAATTGTCTAATATCTTCATTTTTTCAACATACGTAGCTATTACCCTCGAAAACTAAAACTTTTGAAATAGGAAAAGAGCCTTTAATCACATTCTTTACCATGTGCAATCATAAAATAGTCTAATATATTCCTTTTTTTCAACAGACATAGCTATTACCCTCGAAAACTAAAACTTTTGAAATAGGAAAAGAGGCTTTAATCACATTCTTTACCATTTGCAATCATAAAATAGTCTAATATCATCATTTTTTCAACATACGTAGCTTTTACCCTCGAAAACTAAAACTTTTGAAATAGGAAAAGAGCCTTTAATCACATTCTTTACCATGTGCAATCATAAAATAGTCTAATATCTTCATTTTTTCCACAGACCTAGCTATTATCCTCGAAAACTATAACTTTTGAAATAGGAAAAGAGCCTTTAATCAC